>NW_027203381.1:115633519-115798519 GCF_024711535.1 Dipodomys merriami | reverse complement strand
AAACTTATCAATGAGGCTAACGAAGACTGGGTATGGAGTGGAAACCAAAGTCAGCCAACCTGATGTTTTGTCTACATGACATAAATAACTGTTTGGGCTCTTTCATTTTTGTTTCCACTCCTTGGCCAATTTAGGCATCCTGTGAACATAATGTTTTGATTAATTTAGATGTTCAACCCCTCCCTTTTTAGTACAATGGATGACATACAGTTTCCTGGTAATATTCTTGAATACCCCTCCCCTCACCACACACACACACACACACACACACACACACACACACACACACACACACACACACACACACACACACACACACACACACACACACTCATAGCCCACACTCTCCACTCTGTTTTAAAACCTCCCAGGGCATCCTATGTTCATGGATCTGACCTGGGAGCTAAAGCCAGGTGTGTGTTCTTCTAGAGCAAAGGTATGTGGCAAGGACACATGTGTAGTTCCTTCTTGGGAACATTTGTTTACAGGGCGGTGAGAGTTTTTAATACATATGCGAAGAATCATAATGTGATGTGTCTGGCCAGAAGGTAATCAAATGAAGATTCTATCTAGTTGCAGCCATCCGAGTGCCAGGGCTGAAGATGTCTTTACCGTAACTCACATTTTCAGCCCTGTGAAGTTGCCGCCCACACAGGAAATGACTTGGAACAGGTGGTCCACCGAGCTTGCTGGTCCCGTCTGGCTCCATGGGTAATGCTTGTGGGCTCCTGAGTCACTGAATAATTATGAGCCTGAACAAAAGGCTCTTAGATAAGCCTGAAGTCAAGACAGGGAAAGGCAAGGTGGGGTAGATGACTGTCTCAGCCAGCCGGGTTGATGGATGAGGCTCCCCGGAAAACAATGCCCCCTTGAGATCCCTTGGCTCCCCAACACCTGGTGGAAGGTGAGGGGAGAGTCATTGCATGCCTGGGTTTTAATAAACTGAAATGCTTTGGAAGAGATCCTACTTAGGGTGGATCTTCAGAGAGGCACCGAGAGGTCACATCTTCACAGTATGCCCAGTGCTGTGCCTACTGTGTGAGCTTCTAGTCCCTTCCCAAACCAGGAGGCGGTGATGTGGCTCCTGCCTTGTCACAGAAGGAGGGACAGAGGCTCAGAGACGACATGCCCAGAGGGGAAATGGATGTGCTGTGGTTGGAGTGGGTCCCTCTCAACAAATTCCATGTGGAAGCATTAACTGCAAGTATGTCTTATTAGGGAATTAGAGTCTTTTCTGGTAGGGTCTTTTTCTGGTTAGTTGAGATGAGGTCATATGGGGTAGGACGGGGCCCTGATACAGCAGTAGTCAAATGGCAGAACTTATCTCCATCTAAATGAGGCCCTGGTTTTGATCTGTGACACCCCCAAACAACAAAAAAGAATGTCATGGGAAGACTTCACTGTCACCGCCAAGTTGGAGAAATTAAGTGATGCACCTTCAAGCTAAGGGCTACTCAAGATTGCTGGCCGGGAGGGACACCTGGAATGGTTCTTCCCCATAGATTGCACAGGGAACAGCTTGACATCCAACTCTTGGCTTCTAGAACTGTGAAAGAATAGGATTTTGTTGTTTGAAGCCCCTTGGGCTATGCTACTCTGTGGAAGTAGCTCCAGTAGTAGAGAGGGGAACTAACATTTATTGAATGTCTGTTATGTACATTTTAATAGGAAATTACAAAAATCTTTACCAGGATGAGCTCAATGATAGAGCCATAGTGAGAGCGCTGGTGGTGGTGCCAGACCATCCTTAACATGGATGCAATGAAACCCAAACAAACACAAACTACAGTTGGGCACTGGTGGCTCATGCCTGTGATTCCCAGCTATGCAGGAGATGGGGCAGAAAAATTCTTGACTCTCCATCTTCAATCAACCAGCAAACAATAGGGATGGAGATGTGGCTCAAATGGTAGAGAGACAGCTACACAAGTGTAAAGTCCTGATTTCTAATCCCAGTACCACCAAAAAAATATGTTTTCCATGTTGAACATAAGTAAGGCAAATAAAAAACAGTGAATGATGTACAAGTGAATGATGTACAGCTGAGTGGTATGAATTAGTGAAGAAGTCATTATGCAATTAGGAAGGCCCTTTAAAGACACCGAGGCCCTGCTTTAGGAAAAGACTTGGGGAGACACAACCCCCCCCCACATACACACACTCAACTGCAAAATTAGAGTGACAAAATCTGCAAGACCATCATTATGCCCAATGCTAACTAGGATCCCAGAGAGTTCAACAGTCTCAGTTTGGAAAACTCCCTAGAAGGGTCATGAAACTCAATGGAAGTTATTATCCCTGTGGCAGAAGAGGACCTACCCAGAGGAGAGAATCCAGGTAGGTAGCACACACAGCGCTCCAGCCGTCCTCCCTATGAAGCCAACAGGGAAGAATGGCCACATCTTGTCTTGGTGTCTGCACTGGAAGACAGTTAGGTTGTCCATGCATCTGACTCCACTGTCTAGTCCCTGAATAGAAAGAAGCGAGAGCAGGGGATTCCAATTCCCTTCACTCTAAACCTGCTGGCATGTCTCAGAGATCCCCCTGAAATTACACTATACCACCTAGCTGGACCAAGGCTCCTAAGAAAACAAAGCCACTCCCATCAAACTTGATATCCAAAGGTGTAGGCAAGACTTTCCGGAAGCAAAGGGTAGAGCTTGCATCAGGCCAGCTTAAATGTATGACATACCCTAGGTTAGGGGTAGATCTCTCTTCTGACAACCGCCCCCCCACCATGAAATCCCTCTGCTCTTCCATTTTCCAAGTAGACCCTCAGAATGGTAAGACACTCCACTAGCCAATGCAGCCGCTGGCTGCACTGTATGCTTAGAATCATCTCCATTTGGGCTTCCTAAAGGTGGAGAGGGGTCTTGGTATATCTGGGTCCTATCAATGTCCTATCAGTGTCCATGTCATGCAAGTTTCCAGGCCTGCTGTATCCAGTGAGCAGACAAGGCTGCCTGAGAGGACTAAGGCATACTCAGACTTTGCCTTGGTCCACAGCGATGGACAGAGGGCAGTGGGGTGTGGTCTTGAACTCTGAGAGGCTAAGAAGATGGTAGCCCTGATGCAATAGGACCTTCAGGAGAAGGTCAGAGCTGAGATTCTGTACCTATCGTGTGCTAGGACACCAGAGAGTGAACGAAGGTCCTCTCTGTCCTATTCCACTGGGAATTCACCTGTCTTCCTTATAATTCTGCTGTTTTGCCCCCCAAACAAGGTATGTGACAGTTCTCTCATGTCACCTTTCAAAAGCAAATTAGGAGAAAGAGACAGCAGGAAGTGGGCCTGTCATCAGAGGGCATTACACTCTTCCTTCTGTTCCTACCTCCGGTGCCAGCTTCCTTTTTGAAGTTCAGTGTGCTTAGAAAATAGCTGTCTCTCTTCCACTCTTACAGCTCATGCATCTGTCCAATGTTGTACATTTTCTCATCAAACCATATATGTCATTTCCACATGTCCAAGGAGCTCACAAACATGTGTTAGACATTTAAACTATTTTTAGCATGGATATGAAAGTTAGAAGTGTGAGGCACCAATGGCATACACTTATAAGCTACTCAGGAGGCTAAGATGTGAGGTTCAGAGTTCAAAGCCAGACTGGGCAAAAAGTTAAATCTGTGTGACTCTAATTAACCTACCAAAAGCCAGAAGTGGAGTTGTGGCTCAAGAGATAGAGTACCAGACTTAAGTGAAAAAAAGACAAGTGAGAGTAAAAGGCTCTGAGTTCAAGACATAGTACTGGCACGCACGCATGTGCATCCATGCATGCACGTGCGCACGCGCGCGCGCACACACACACACACAATTAGAGAGAAGGAAAATTTCACCTGAGCAGTGATTTTATCCCAGCTCTTGTGTGAAAACAAGTTTGGAGGCTCCCATACATTTTTGAAAGAAAAAAAAAAGCACTCAGAAAAGAAGTAGGAAAGCTGAAAAGAAAACAGGACATCAGGGTAATCATTTACAGCCAATTTGAACTGTTTTCCAATACTTTACAGGATTTAAAACACCCACTGCACAGTAAATGTCTGAAATAAAAATGTTTTCTAATGGAACTCTATAGGCAACCTATCTACAACTGCAAATAGAGTTGGAGTTATCACAATTATTTCCATGGATGCATGAGACCTACAGGATGGAACAAATGTGTTTCAGATCTTGGAGTTTTGACCCATCGTTTGAAATTCATTTTCTCTGACTTTTCCATAAGCTATGCCAAAGAAAATAAAGGAGCCAGCCCTTAACCCAGCACACAGCTCCCTCTCTCCCACCAGCACACCGACTTTCCGATATTGCCATGTGGCAACTCTGAGTCAGGAAGACATAGACTGACGTCTGGTTTTCATTGACAAGAGCAGAAAATTAGCATCACCTTGGGCCAGATTCTGCCTTGTATTCCATAATGCATTAGGGGCCCTTTTCTGATTTTATTTCGTATTTTGGCTTGATAGTACAGTTTCCTTTCACTTCAAAGCTTGTTCTCTGCCCCCCCAATAACTCATCCAAGCTTGGAGGATAAGAAATGAGCCTTTATTCTCCATGGAAACTTACCCTCTCCCCACCCCACCCCCCAACCAATAAGGGAACCAAAAGACAATTTGTCCTAGAAAATGGAAATCAAATAGAATAAAACTCGAATGAGACATTCAATGCAAACACGCTTCCTTTAATTTAGAAACATCTAGTTGCGGCCACATTTTTAGATGCTGAGCAATTACCCTAGGCTTCCTGACGTAAGCCACTGCAGATCCTAATACTCAAGGCTCACTGTGAATTTTTGCTTCTGATTTAGAAATGGTTTGAACAGCGCTCAGGCTTTGCAGGGTATGTTTGTACTTTTCCAGTTTTACACGGATCCTTTATAGTATATTAATATCATGCATAATGTCAACATTTGGGAAAGGTTCGTGACTGACAGGGCTGAAAAGGCATATTTCTTCCACAGTCCGCTTCTATAATAGAAATCATTCTTCCTCACGACGCAGCCCACCATGTGCTTCCACTTTTCCTCCCTTGCTTTATCAAGGGACCTCCTCATGTTGATTTCACTATGCATTTCAAATATATGAAGACAGAGTTCCTCCTAGGCCCCTTGTGTTTTCCCCTCATGAGGACTTACTCCTCCCAGCTGCAGTCCAGCCAGTCCTAATAAAGGAATAGCTGGAGTTTATTGAGTGTCTAGTACATGCCAGGCTTTGTGCTGAGCATTTTATGTGTTATGTTTAGTTCTCCCCAAAACTCTACAAAGGACTAGGAAGGAAATTGCAGCGCTGAGACATTTGGGAATGCTCTCCAGACCAGGAAACTAGTTCAGCAATACCCAATTCTAATACCCAAATTCTATGTCCTTCAGTTTCACATTACTGACCCACATTGGTAAATATCAATGCCTGCTCAGCATCTCCATGCATGGGCACACACCCTTTTCTCTTTAGGGGTGTTGGCTTCTGGTAGTAGAGCATGCCCTGCTTCCATGCTCTGGTTCACTGTAAGTCCTTGTAAAAAGGGTGAAAGGGCCACTGACTGTATATGACATAAGATCCTGGACATAAGCTCTTTATTTTCCACTATGCACAAAACTACACATTAAATGACTCTTACAAAATCCACAATTACTATTAAGGAATTGATGGGTAGAGAGCTGGGATGGGAAAGTGTTGCGGGCAATAGGTTGACTGTAAAGCTGGATGAATGGATGGATAGATGATGCATGGATGGTGGATGGATGACAAATGATGGATGGATGATGGATGGATGGTGGGTGGGTAGGTAGATGGGTGGATGGACAGAGGGATGATGGGTGGATAGATGATGGATGGATGGATAGATGGATGGATGGATGGATGGATGGATGGATGGATGGATGGATGGATGGATGGATGGATAGGTGGATGAAGATTTTGGCATCCATCCCTTAGATAGATGGAATGTTGTTTTAGCATGAACCATGATCTATTGAGCACCTTCTAGTCAGAGCTAATTTGTTGACCTACAGATTCATCTCCTCTCAGGACTTTAGTCTTTGCTTATTAGCAAGTATTAACTTGAACAAAAAAGCCTGTGGGAACATCTGTGTGACTAAATGCCTTTAGATTCCCTCAGAAAACAATAAAAGTAAGCAGGTCTGCTGTGCAACCTGAAAGGTGTGCATTTGTGGATCTGCAAAGCATCATTCTTTGCTTTCTTGATTCTTTGTGTCAGTCCTGGGTATGTGCCAGCTATTGCCATGATCATCACGATTAGTGAAGAAATCCATGTTGTAGTAAAGGCTGACCTCTCCTCTAGGACTGGGACAAACACTAGTTTGATTTTGTAACTCCTCAAAGAAGACCTGTTCATTATAACACCATCGTTCTCTTTGGTAAGGGTTGTGCTTGCCTCCTTATTGGAGGGAACATGAGTGTGGTTACCCAGTGGTGGACCTGGTGGACACAGGGTGACACTCTATTGTGAGATGAAGTTTTCCAGTGTCACCAAGTTTGGCAAAGGCTCTGCCATGTGTTCCAGAGAGCTGTCTTCCTTTCCATGACCCCAAGACAAGATCATCTGACAAAATCTGAGCTTCCTGCGTACTCCTGTGTCAAGAAATTCTCAACATCCAGACATGAATGGGTGCTGTAGAAACACACAACAAACCAAAGACAATGAAGGAGACCTACACAAGCCCATATTACAAATCAGGGGCGATTCTGACTGAAGTAGAGTAAAATAAAAATTCACAAGTAATGAGACTCCAGAGATGTGGCAATATTGCTTAATTGTGATTTGGGGAAACTATGAAAAGTGATTATGATATTAAAAACACAGATAAAAGTGGAATAATTCAGGAAAAACAAGAAATAGCTCACAATTAGTAAGTCTCAAAGATGAAAATCACAAGGAAAAAAATAAGAGACTTAGAAGATAAAACACAAATTTCAGGAGTTCTATAAGGAGACAATAACACGTACAGAGGGAGTTAAGAAAGCAATGAAAGAAACAAGGAACTAAGATTTCTCTGTAAAACCAAGTGAACAGTTGGGCCCTGTCTGTATCACACCAATTGGTTGTACAGGTTTTAGGGTCATGGTATGGTGGTGTGGTTTTCTTATCAATGCTCACAAAGTAAGCCCACATTCCTGTAGGTAGGAAACAGAACTTTCCTTGGGCAGAAAGAACATGAAAGGCGAGAGAGGCAGGTCTGTAGGAGGTGGGAAAGTTCTCTCTATCTTGGTTTCTCGAAAACTTATATGGAGACAGTTCCTCCTCCGTGTGTAGTGTCAAGACAAAGGACAGTAGGTAAAACAAAAGAGACGTGGGGAAAATACAAAGGGAGCTCAATTTTGGTTGGAACCCTCGCAAAGGAGCTGCGTGCACCATTCTTGGTCTGTCGTTCTGGATAATCTCGCTTTGCTGTCATTTTGAATATTGCAGATATGCCTAGACACTTCAAAATATTTCATGTGTCCCAGAAGTATTTCAGGGTCAACATATAGGTGACCACATCCTCAGGAACGTTCACTGTCATCTTAAACATCATGCGAAGCAAATGGGACATCACCAAAGCCATGTCTTTCAAAAAGGAGCTTATTCATTTAGCATCGAACTGGGTTTATTTTGTCATTTCCTTTTAGACTTTATCGACTTGGGCCCACTTTCTGGATAACATATCTTTGGATAAGTATTTCCTCTGTGACAGGTGTTTGGCAAATTAGCTTATTGCAAGTCAGTGTATTTGGCGAAAGGACTAACTTGTAAGGCCAAAAAGGATGTGTGTGTGTGTGATCTGTGTGGGGCTCATCGCCTCCGATGGGAGGAACGCCAGCATCTGTTGATACCCTGACCTGATGATTCTTTGCAACTCCTTCTTGGACCCTGGCTTCTGCTCTTGACCAAGGCCATCATCAACTGATGCTTCTGAGTTAGATTAACTTATAAGTTGGCAATGTAAGTGCTTCCTGGAGACTTTAGACTCTGAACTGTAGCGTTTTCACAATGCAATGAACAGAATAGTTGTATGTTCTTGTATTTTCTACATTTAAATCTTAACCCGCAGGGTGTAGGTAGGAGGTAGGGCTTTGGGGAGGTGAGGAGGTCATGAGAGGTGGACCTTCTTGAATGGATTCTTGTCACACTGGACCCTTCATTCCTGAGGATGCAACAAGATGCTAGTCATCCAGGTACCACGAAGAGGGTTGTCACCCAACACTGAGCTCTCAAACCCTTTAAATTTAGACTTTCTAGACTCCAGAACTGTGAGAATTCAATGCTCATCACTCCAACCAAATATCCCATGGCCTTCTGTTATAATAACCTAAATAAAGTAAGACACGTGGAACAGCTCCACACCACCTTCCTAATCAGCTTTCTACTGAGACTGACTCAAGGAGAAGAAGAATGAAAATGTCAACAAGGAAGTAGAGATGTGACTCAGGAATTAGAGTGCCAGTCTTGAACAAAAGAATCTGAGGCACAGTTCCCAAAACCTGAGTTCATGCCCCAGCCCCAGCCCCAGTAATAACACACAAAGACCAGAGAGGGAGAGGGGGAGAGAGGGCGCACAACACAATTGTTTTGGTTTTATCACATGACCCTCTAGTGCTTGATATCACGAGAATGAAGATGTCAGTACCGACAATGCCGAAGTCCTCTGTGAGTTCTTCCACATCTGGAAGCCATACCTTCACAAGGCAGATAGGAGACCTCATACAGTTTTGATCTTGCGTTTATGGAATTATAAATTGTGCCAGAACAATCCGGCTGCAATTCCTGCCTGGAATTTGTAAGGACTACTGCTTTATTCATAAGAACAACAACCAAAAAAAAGAACTCCAGTTTCTTTCAGGTGTCTGTTTTCTGCCCTTGCTACAGATCTTATATAACTTGACCTGAAGTATTCAGAATAATTAGAAAACCTTGACCAACATGGAATTCAGGCAGGCTTCTCTTTTGGACACAGCCTTACTCCCTCCAGATTAGATGGATGATGGGTGGACGGACGGATGGATGGAGGATGGATGGTTAGATGGGTGACGGGTGGATGGATGGATAGGTGGATGAAGATGATGGAATCTATTCCTTAGATAGATGGAATGTTGTTTAGATTTGGACCATGAACTATTGAGCACATTCTAGTCAGAACTACAGTTTGTTGACCTACAGATTTATCTCCTTCAGGAGCTCTGCATCCCTCATTCTTCCTGATATCTGTAGACATTTTCCTGCCTGGCTCAGAATATAGCAAGGAGGTGAACTGGACAATATCCAGCATGTAGAATAGTCCAAATCATGCTTCCCCAAATTCAGGGCACCCATGTTGGGCCACAGAGAACCTAGGAGAATGGCATTCCATGCCTAAATACTGTTTCTTGGTTGTACTGATCAAGATTCTCATATGTAAATATGTATGTATATATGTGTCTCTTTCTTTTCTTTCTTTCTTTCTTTCTTTCTTTCTTTCTTTCTTTCTTTCTTTCTTTCTTTCTTTCTTTTTTTCTTTCTTTCTTTCTTTCTTTCTTTCTTTCTTTCTTTCTTTCTTTCTTTCTTTCTTTCTTTCTTTCTTTCTTTCTTTCTTTCTTTCTTTCTTTCTTTCTATCTCAAGGCTATCAAGGCTCAATTTAAAAGGTACCTGAAGGATTGAGGTTAAACATGAGCAGGGAGCAAACTACCTTTCAAAAATCCACTAAACTCTTTGACTGGAAATTAAATAAATCTCAAGAAAAAAAAACATATGAAAATTTAAGTTGAGCTTTATTCTTTCGACCAAAGAAATTTTTTTAAAAAGCGGGATGTACATCAATGGAGGTAAATCTTTCTAAAAATGTCTGAAATTCAACTTCAGCGCTTGCAGCTGCTCAATGTCACAGCCCTCTTTAAGATTTATACTCATGTTTTTATTATAATCATTAATCTGGATGATCTGAGATTATGTTATTGCATTAAAGGCTAACGTGATGAAAAGATCAAGGCACTTAATGAAGTGCAAAATGCATCCCACTTAGAAAAAGCCATGTTCTGCTCCCAAGGGAACACTCTGACAGAAAAAGAAGACTTGCGCATGAAAGTTGTTTTTGTTTAAAATTTTGGACGCCAGGAAAAATTAGCTTCCTTTCCACACATAAATAGCAACAAGTGGTAATGAAGCAACGGAATTCTTCGGCACTGGGTCTCACATTTCTTCCTCAGTTTAATGAGATAGATGGGCTAGGGGAAAATAATCCAAGACTCTCCTAGGGTCAGGGGAAGAGGTAAAACACCTTTGAAAAAAGCAGAATCTCAGATCCACGACCATTCTGGCTCCTCTCTACTTTATACCCTTCAGTTTATATGTGTAGTTGCAACTAAAATTGTGTTTGTTTAATGCTCTAGGGGAATCTATCCACATGCAATTAGCTGGGAGAGAAACATGATACCACAGTAGTTGTCTTTGGTCAATAAAATGTTTGGAGAAAATTCTATCTGTCTGGGAGGATCGTGGCTTAAGGCCAGGCTGGTTGAAAATTTTCTGAGATTCTCTTCTCAACCTCTGGCTGGAGGCAGTGGGCCATGTTTGTCATCCTGTACCATGTGAGAGGCTGAGATGGGGAGATGGTGGTTCTAGGCCAGCCTAGAGGAAAACTGGATATGGCGGCATGCGTTTGTTACCCTAGCAACTGTGGGAAGCCTAAAATAGGCAGATTGCAGTCCAAGTGCATACTTACACAGAAAGTGAGACTCTATCTGATAATCAGTGGACTGCTCATCTTTTGTTTTCCTCCAACTGGTCATTTTTATGTAGTATAGATAAATATGTTGATGGTGATATACCAACAAGCCGAAACCAAATTCAGACATCTTCTGTGCTGAAAAACAAACCTTAAAATGCTTGTGTCTTCAATTGACACAAAGTTTCTGCTAAAACATAAACTATGCTAATTTTATAATAAAAGCTATACATATAATTGTATTTTCCTAATAAAAATCATCAGCCAGAACAAAAACCCAAAACCCAAACAGGGCTGGAGGCAGAGCTCCATGGTAATGGTAACTTTTGCCTAACAAACGCAAGGTCCTGAGTTCAAATTTTCTACATGGAGACACTCCATGTAACACAGATGGAAAGACAATGGTAGGTACTGGGGTGATTCAGCATCTTTGCAAAGTAGGGATCTTTTTCTGTTTTACTTTGTTTTATGGATACTTTTTTTTAAAATTATCTTTCAGGAGTTGTACTAAGGAGGTGCCATTTCAAGCAGTTTATGAATTCAGTGCATCCTGATGAGCGTTAGCCCTTCAACATTCTCATCCCCCCCTTTCACCCACTCCTTCTCTTGCTTTTCTTAATTTTGTGGTATAGACAATGAATTCTTGACATCCACATTTAGTTTATTCAGTTTTTCCTTATTTGGGGAAAAAAGCCGATTTGAGCCTGACAAATTCATTTGTGTCCAAGGTTAGCTCCCAGTGAGATGATCCTAGGACCTGGGCTTGTGTAGCAGTAAAGGGGGAAGATGGTTGGTGTAGAGAGAATTGTTCCTTTAAACCATTAAATCACAGCCAATCAAAATATGGAGTGAACTCTCCCCGAGGCCTTGAGGTTCTGTATTTCCTGTGAGCTAACACCTATTGTCAACGACCCACCCATTCCAAAACTAAGTGAACAAGCTACTTTTGCAACTCCATCGAATCTGTGGAACTGTTTTTCTTATTCTTATGCCTTTAGTACTATGGTTGAACTCAGACTTTATACTTGCTAGGCAGATGCTCTGACACTTGAAACATAGAAAACTAGCCCTTGGGGCTGGGAAGGTGGCTCAGTGGTAGAGCGCTTGCTTTGCATGCTCAAGGCCCTGGGTTCGATTCCTCAGCACCACATAAGCAAAAAGAAAAAAAAGCCGGAAGTGGCGCTGTGGCTCAAGTGGTAGAGCGCTAGCCTTGAGCTGAAGAGCTGAGGGACAGCGCCCAGGCCCAGAGTTCAGGCCCCACGACCGGACCCAAAAAAAAAAAAAAAAAAAAGAAAACTAGCCCTTATTGCTTCCGTTATTTTTCAAATCAGGTTTCCTGTGTACACTGGGGGCAACATGGGTTGTGATCCTCTTGTTTCCACTCCCTGTGGAGCTGGGATAAAAGGCATGAACCCTACCACACCAGATTTTTTTTTTGGTTGAGTTGAGTTCTCACAAGCCCTTTGCCTGGGTTAGACTCAAACTGCAGTCTGATCTCAGTTTTCTAAGTACCTGGGGTGACAGGCATGAGCCACTATGTCTGGCTTCCATCTTTTTTTATCTATTAATTCATCTACGGAAAGATTTATCCTATATTCACACAAGTGATGGGTGTCCAAAATTGAAATAATTAACAACTCTTTCCACCTGTGGGGCTTATGAAAACTACAACAGGGGGTGTCTTGCAGTGAATTGTATAGATAGTTTGGCCACAAGGGGAGGGTAGGTGAGATGGTCACAGAGCCATGCGTAGGATGTCTCTGGTGTATCTCGCATTGACACACGGACTTCTGGAAGAAGCATCTAAGTTTGGGAAAGGAGATTCCCCAATGGGGGTCTGCAGAAGCTAAAGCTTGGAGGGGATGGAGACAGGCATTTGGACCTTCCACAAGTTTTGAATTAAAGCTCAGTCAGAAATCAAGAGTGGCTGGTACGGAGTGGAGGAAAGCTTCCAGCTTTCAGACCACAGTAGGTGCTGAAAACTGCCATCTCTGGGCACTGAGGCTTCGGAGCAGATGTCCTCTATGGGGAGGGGGGGACCCACCCGGCATGGGGGAAGAAGCTCCCAGCAAGAGCCAGGAGCTTCGTGCTCAAGGCTTGCCTCTGACACTAATTGGTTTTGGAAGCTTAAACAAGGCCATAAATTCAGTGACTCTCATCTCCCTATAAAACAAGGCCATGTGGGTGCAAAGGTTGTCACACGCAAACACACAGCATGTTGCAGTGTAAATCACAATGATGAACGCAGGGCCGTGGCTGGAATCTTTCCTATTTTCAGTAACTTAAAAACTGTAATAGATGATTTCCTTTCCTGGGCTACAAGGATGGACAATGTGGACAGGGTCCTCTTTTTTTTGTGGTGGTTGTTGCTAATGCCTAGATCTATCACTTGTCAATAAAGTCCACCTATCTGTGATGTCCGGAGCCTTACTTGAATTCCTCTGAGTAAGAACTTACTTGAAGTGCTTTCATGTTCTTTTTAATTAGCGTATATTGATGGTACAAAGGAGAATGCATATTCCCATACATGTATATAATGCACTTTGATCAAAATCACCCCCTATTGTTCTTTCTTGTCCCCTTCCTATTAAAACCAATTTTAATGGGTTTCATTATTTTATTTATACCTGGTATAAAGTACTTCCATCATAATCATTTGTCATCCATCTCCTTTCTCCCTTCCCCCTTCCACTGACGAAAAGTTCTCATTTTATATTTACACTTTATATGCTCATACCATTTTTGTTAAATCCACTTTATGAATGAAACCATCTGATACTTGTCTTTCTCAATCTGGATTATTTTACTTCATATAATAATCCTTCCATTTTTTTTTTTTGCAAATAACCTGATGTTATCCTTTTCTAGACCCATTCATTTTCCTATCTTTCTTCTTTATAGTTGGATGTGTGTGTGTGTGTGTGTGTGTGTGTGTGTGTGTGTGTGTGTGTGTGTGTGTGTGTGTGTGTGTGTGTGTGTGATTTGCTTTATTCATTGGTTAAAGGCACCCAGGCTGATTCCATAATTTGGCTACAGTCAAGAATGCTGCTATAGACAAGATAAAGTATTTCTATTGTATTCTGATTTACATTTCTTCAGATATACATCCAGAATTACTTCAAAATTACTTCCGTGACTCTGAGCCTATTGCCAATATCATATCCATTTTCTAGGCTAGCAGAGTTGTTTGTTGGTACCAGTCCTGGGGCTTGAGCTCAGGGCCTGGATGCTGTCCTTGAGAATTTTTTGCTCAAGGTAGCATACTGACACTTGAGTCACAGTTCCACTTCCAGCTTTTTGATGATTAATTGGAGATGAGAGTCTCATGGATTATCTGCCCTGGCTGGCTCTGAACTGCAATCCTCGGATTCTCAATCTTGATTGCTAGGATTACAGGCATGACTAGCATGCAGCTGCTATCAGGTTTGTTTTTTAGTCAAACTAGAAGTAGCTATAGTTATCACATACAATCAACTATTTAGTGTCTAAATTGTTCAACTTCCCAATGTCTAATTACTGGTCAGTGCAATTTTGTGCTGATAGGACCCATCTAGAAGGTCCCTAGAAGGGCTTCCAGGGTATAGAGATGCCTCAGTTCCCAGCTCTGCTTCCTTCCCCTAAGCTTTGTGGTCCAGTTTAGAGGATTAACAGAGTTGCTCACCCTCAGCTCTGTTGGTGTTAGGACTACATTATTCTTTGCAGAGAGGAGCTGCCATATGCATTGTAGAATGGTAGCAACATTCTTGGCCTCAGACCACCAGAGACCAAAGCTCCCATATACCAGATATCAAATGTCTCCAGACACTGCCAAATAGTCTCCAGTTGAGAGTCCACTGAGCTAGACCTGGGCCTTGATCCTTGCTAGGTTGCACCTGACCTGCTCCCCAGAGGGCGATTGCATCTTTATCCCACGCTTCACTTTTGGCCCTGCTAGTGATGAGCAGTGTCCCTGGGGACCACAGACTCACATGAGTCCCGAGCCCACAGCTGATCATTTCCAGAATTAACAAGTTGGTGACACCCCAAAGTCTGACCTCTCTGCTGCTCTGGGAGCAACTCACTTCTTCCAGCTCAGCCCTCATCCTCCTCCTGCCTCTAGGGTGCCACTGCGCTTCAATCCTCAGTCGACACTAGAATCTTGAATTCAGACCCAACAAACAACTTAATGCCTTGGCATTTATTTCTTGGTGCTTCTATTTCCAAGAGGAGGCACCCAGGGGGGAGGGGGAGGACAATGGGTAAATAATCTGAGAACACACAGGGTAGCCAATGGCACAATGGCAGTAGCTTGCTTTCATACCTCCACCCACAAAATTTGCTGGTGGCCAAAGGGTGAAAAAGTTCCTCAAAAGGGTCAGGGGAGAATTTGAACCATGAATTTCATAATTGGAAAAATTTTCCTCTGATAGAATCCATCTGCTGAGTGTAATTAAATACAGTATAAATATACACAAGAATGTTCTAATAAGTAAGTCCTGGTCCTCTGTGTTCTCTCTTACAAGGTGGCCACAGGATAGGAAGTCAGTTCCTGGGTTTTTCCAGACTCAATAGGCCAAATGGGCAGAGCCCTTCACAAGGTTTGGGGTCAATAGTTTATGACTACTGAGACACAAATAGGATGGCTACGGGGTTGGGAAGGTGGCTCAGTGGTAGAGTGCTTGCCTTGCATGCATGAGGCCCTGGGTTTGATTCCTCAGCACAATATAACAGAAAAAGCTGGAAGAGGCGCTGTGGCTCAAGTGGTAGAGTGCTAGCCTTGAGCTGAAGAGCTAAGGGTCAATGCCCAAGCCCAGAGTTCAGGTCCCATGACCGGCAAAAAACAAAAACAAAAACAAAAAACAAAAACAAGTAGGATGGCTAATTCTGTGAGTAACTTGATTGGGCTACAGGGTCCCCAGACAGTTTGTCACGTATTATCCTAGGCATGTATGGGAGAATGAATGCATATTTGCATATTTGAATCAGTAGACTGAGTAGATCAGCTGTCCCCCCCTACTATGCCCTCCCAGTCAAAGGAAAATCTGACTAGAAGAACAAGACTGAGTGAGAGGGAGCTCCTTCTATCTGACTGCTGGAGCCAGGACACTCATCTTTTCCTGACTTAGACTTGAACTGAAAAAAACCTAGCTCTTCTAGGATTTCAAGTCTGCTAGGCTTGGACCAGAACATACACCACCAACTCTCCTGACTCTCAGGCCTTCAGACTGTGGGCAGAAATATACCGTTGGGATGTCCTGCCTGCCAATGACAGATTTTGAGATTGCTTAGCTTCTATAACCATGAGACAGTTTCCTATAGTAAATCTGTGCATGTGCCTATATGCACCCAAGCACGTGCACACACACACACACAAACACACACACACACACACACACACACACACACAAACCCTATTGGTGCTATTTCTCAGGAGAACCCTAACTGTACAGACAAGACCCTTTGCACCAATATTGTCAGTGGATCCTCCACTAGAGATAAAAGTGGAATTCAGTTCAGCCTCTACCTATTGTCTCTCCTGAACATGGCAAAATGGGAATCACAATTGATTGGGCAAACTTCCCAAAACACAATGCAAGCAATTTTTTATCTCATCTAAATCTTGGCTAAGATGAACTGTCTCGAAGAAAGACACCCCCATTTAAACAAGAGCATGCTTTCTGTTCTTAGCAAATATCAGCACTGGCTGTAATTATGGGCTAATTCAGGAGACCTGCACAATCAATTTAAGTTAAAAACTAACCATGATAATGTTGCAGACTTTAGCTTACTAAATCTTTATGGGTTTTTTTTTGTGAGAATACTGTACAGAGGAGTTACAATTACATGGGAAAGATAACGAGTACATTTTTATCAAGCATTGTTGCCTCCTCTTTGTTTCCCCTTTCCATCCCTTCCCATACTACCCCTACCTCCCCTCACCTGATCCCCCCCCCCACCAAAGTTGTAAGGTTCGTTTTTCGACATAACAACTTGTACATTTCATTGTTGCAATGGGTCCACCTGTATCCCTAGTTAAACGATTTATTTTTGCCCTTCCCCTCCACAAATTATACCAGCATCAAATACAGTGAAAGCAGGTACTAAATTAATAAATGTTTTAAGTACTAAATAAATAAATGTATGTTGTGGGAATTTTAGAAATTACATCTAAGTAAAGTGTGATGTATACAGGCATGAAGATGTGAAGACAATGGAACCTCTATGTAAAGTTAATTTATGCCAATAAGAAATAATACCTATCATGATTCCAATAGTCAGAATTTGATTCATGTTATACAGTCATGTACATGCTTCATTTGTGTGTATTGAACTGAAAATGAAATATAAATGTTTAGACACATGTATATTCATACACATATATACACATATGGGTATATTGTATACATTTAAGCACACATGAGCTTTATATATACTGCATATAATATTTTTATACCATTTTTAATGTCATTTGTCATCTTTGCACATTTTGAACTATGCATATACTCATATGAACTTTTGTCCTGATTGTATGGTAATCAGTTCTGCGTCTGGCCCTTGGTACAAGAACTAGCTGCTGTGTTTCTGGGTGTCCAACAAATAGGCATTACCATCAAATGAAGAACTCTATGTTGCTATTCTATTTGTTATTTCTCTTGATTAGTATTTAGTGGTATTGGGGTTGAACTCAGGGGCCCATGCTTACTAGGCAGAACTTTATAATTTTAAATCATAGATTCTTCAAGGCAGTTTGATTTGCTTAAATACTTTCTCTTGGCTTCAGTGCAGGATCATCTCCTTGTTTTGCTAAAATGATGTTGGGTTTTCCCTCTTGGCCCTTGACCCCACTGGGGATTGATTTAGGTTAGGCATACCAGGACACTTATTTCTCCTCTTACATTTTGAACTTGTTTGGTTTCTACAACTCTTGATCTAATCTATGAAGTCAACAACATCCCTTAAGAAGTGGAGAGTAAGAGCTGGCATGTATTCAACAACCCATTCACTATTCAACATCGAGGACCTGAGAGGTTGGTTTGCCTGAGGAAGGAATTTCTTGCATTCTTTCTACTCTGGTTTGCTAAATAAATACTGACCCTGTCCAGCACATCGGCATCCTAGAGACTCAGTAAGAAACTGCGATGGGATCCGTACTTGCAGAGCTTAAACTCCACAGTGGAAATCCCAGTACAGATTGTGTGCAGATTAAGAACCCAACAGATTTAGGATTGGAACAGCTCACGGAGCTGTTAAGTCCTTTCTCAGTGGTGAGGAGCCATTTTCAAATTGGTGCTTTTAAAAGAGTGTGCATAGGAAATGGAGTAATGGCATAGACTATGTCCTGTGTGTTCTCAGTCTCTCTCTCTGGGAGCATCCCATCAACCCTCTGTATCTATGAGTAGGCTCCCACTGGCTTCTTCCCACCTTTGTTGCTGGTGCTGGCCTGGCCCACAGCACAGGGCTTTCCACCTGGGCTCACGCCTCTAAGTCACCTTGTCTTCTTACTCCTTCTTACTGTGCTGGCAAAACCCGGAAGCTACCTTAAGAACCTCAGCCCGCGCTAGCAACTGTTGGTAGGCTGTTAGAAAGGATTTCTCCCACAGTAAGTAATTCAAATCTGAAGGAACAAGCATGCTGAAAACCCCACTCAGGAAAAAAGTTGTTTGAAAGTGTGAACAATGCTGGCGACAACAGAGCTTTTTCCAGAAGACCCCTTGCAGGAGCACTGTGGTTCACATTGATTTCAGGCCACTCGGCTCTTTATCTTGCACTGTACCATGTGCTCCTACTTATCTGCACGCAGTTGCACGCCTCACCCCACCCAAGTCGACAGCAGAGGCCAAACCCACACGGCTGGCCACCAAATGAAGATCCAGTGGTGGGAGTGAGGCGCTCTCTTCCACAGTTGTCCTGGGAGGAATGGCATGTGCGACTCACTCCACAGCCGAAGGACAGCACCTTTTTAAAGCCATCGGGGTTCTGTTTGAACAGGGACTTGGGCTTTTATCAAAATGGAGCCGGAGCCTGTTTGTTGCCACAGTTGGAACTATCAGATGTGTTGCAAAGAGGCCTTTGTATAATCAGAACAGAAGGTGCTCTGACCAGTAGCTATGGCATCAGACCACCAAATGGTGTCCACATTCACCAAGTGGGAGATGGGTACCCAGCTGATGTGGCCTCAGACAACAGTGGATTTGCAGTCATAGATTGAAGGATTGTTGACTGCAGCAAAAACAAAAAACTGGCCACTGTGTACACACACACACACACACACACACACACACACACACACACACACACACACACACACACACACACACACACACCTGTGCACATACATCCATACATAATCTGATTTGTGTTCACATACGGATTATATAGACACATATGTAAGATATGAAAAGACATCTATGACAACCTATGGCCTCGTGCCATCTGTTGATTCTGAGGCCACTGTGATTGGGCATGTACTCCAGCTCCTTCTGGTAAGAGATGTTTCCTTCTGTTCCTCCATTTCCTCCTGTATAAAAGAGTAATCATCACATCTGTCTGGATGTGCCAGTGAGAACTGGCTAGTACCTGACAAGGAAGAGGGGGGAATCTGTCTATCTCCTATTCAATAGAAGGTGTCCTCTCTCTTAAGAAGGAGTAGGGTCGGTGTCCCTGGCTGAGCATCCTGGGGTCCAGCCAAATCGAGAGCTCCACCACCAAAAGCCTACAAGGGAGTGGACTGTGCATTGGTGACCATGATGATATTGCTATTGGTGTTTATGACTAGCAATAGCATATCAATATTCTTCTCTAGAAAGCAGGCTCCCGGGGACCAGAGTCATTCGGAATCTGAGTCCCTCCAACTTGCAACAGGGTGTTGGTCATGTGGTAAAACTCTTCTTGTTTACTGAATAAATACTCACGGCTGCTACTCCTACTGCTCGAATTCCTAGAATAGAATTCTCTGTATATGATTCTTTGAATCATGCACCGCTCGTGGAGCTAACATCCTGAATATTCAAATAATACTAATAAATATTCAAATATCATTTGGATATTTCAATAACATAATGAATATTTTATAGCTAGACATTATTAATGAATACTGGAGTATTTGAGTGATATGGTCTAGGGGTGTGGCTCAAGTGGTAGAGCCTTGCTTAATAAGCTCAAATAGTACTCATGCTAAAATAACACTAATAAAATAATAATGTTCTAAGGAAGCATGTAGCCATAAAGTGTATACTATGAAATGTAGAAATAAAAATTGCTCTCATAATCGAAAATAAAATGTTAAAAACAAGGAAAGCTTTGTTCTGTAAGCAGCGTACCACCAAATAAATATCGAGAACATGTGTGTAGACAGCAGAGAAAATAATACCTGGTATCAAGTATTCACAGTCAAGGATTCATCTGGAAGAAGCTTACAGTTAATGCTGAGATCCACTTATTAAATTGACACACATAAAATCTAATCAACCAGTTACATGAATGTTGGATTTGGGGTGGGCTGGTTACTGCTACGACCTGTTTTCTCTAGGGCCTAAAGAGGCAGGTTCTTAACTGGTCTGGCACAGTAAGGCCTAATGACTGTAGTGTTCAAAAGAAACAGGATCAATAGAGGAGCCATGGACTGGGAAGGGATGGACGGCTGTGGCAGTGAGCTGGTGTGGAAGATTAAAGGGAAGAAGGGAGGGGGATGTGCCGGAGACCACCCATCCAGATGTGGAAGCAGTGATGTTTTCCAGGCATGGATCAAACATGTGAGAGAGGCGGTGACAGCAGAGGAGGGGGACGGCAGCCCATGGGAACAGCTGCTAGAAATCAGCTTCAGCCAAAAGAGGAAGCGGCAGAGCTGCTACCCTGGATCTATCTAACCCAGAAGGAAATGACAGGGGGGGCCCTGGAGACAAAAGGGACAGGTTGTTCTGGAGCCTGAGAAGATGGGCATGAGTTGGACAGCCAGCTTTTGCGAAGGCAGAATTCCAAACCGTTTAGATCCCAGAGAGCAAAAGGCTAAGACTTGGGGATTTAATAATAGGTTGACTCAAAAGGAAGAAGACTCCTTGAAATAGCAAAATCCTGACTGGGAAGAAAATAGGGAAGTATCTAAGGAAATAGCCAAACAGGAAATTTTCTAAGTCAGATGTAAAAGTACTTGTACAAACAAAAAGAGAAAAGAAAAGAAAGAAAATGCCTATTACTAGGAAGCTCTAGTGCCTGGAAGAGGTTTGCACAGTAGGCTGACTCTAGAGAGTCTAGAATAGGACAATGATGGTACATATCCTCAGTAAGGTCAGTCAGCTTACAAGATAAACAACACCAGATCCCATTGTCAGAAGGAGAATAGTTCAACTCAGTTAAATCAACCAAGCATTATGTCAGTGTGTGTGTGTGTGTGTGTGTGTGTGTGTGTGTGTGTGTGTGTGTGTGTGTGTGTGTGTGTGTGTGTGTGTATGGTGTTTGCTGTTACTGGGGCTTGAACTCAGGGCCTCATATTCTTGCTTGGCTCTTTCTCTCAAAGCTGATGCTCTACTGCTTGAGCCACAGCTCTACTTCTGCTATTTTGATGGTTTATTGGTCATCAGCGGCTCAGAGACTTTTGTACTCAGGCTGATTTCAAACCATGATCCTCAAATCTCAGCCTCTTGAGTAATCCTAGCTACTCAGGCTAATATCACGTTTCTTTAAAGTGGAAGATATGATTTGTTAGGAATTTCATGTAATAAGTACCTTATCAAGGACAATGATATAGGGGAGGGGCCCAAGGATGCTGACAGAGGCCTTGCATTGAACAACACACCATAGTGGAGAGCAGAGAAGGAGAAGCTGCTGAGGAGAAGGGGAAGAAATGGCCAGAAGAGGGAAAGACTGTGAGACATTTTCACACTCACCCACCGACTTCTGTGAGAAGTAAATATTGACTTCTCTGAAAATTCCAAGTCTCTACAAACAGATCACCCTGCCATCAACATTTGGGCCAGAGCCCTGACCGTGTTACTGGTGGTTAATTTCTAGCCTGGAGTACTAAGGAAGAATGTCATGCCCAGAGAAGGAGAATGAGCCGGTGCCATGAGGAATTTGAAGGTTGTAGAGCAACTATTATTTAGGGAGTGAGGAAAGGAGGCATCCTGGGATTTGTAGGAAGAGGGTAGGCAGCTGAGTTCCCAAGCGGGCCTACAGTGTATAGATGTGTAGGCCATCCACTGACATGGTTTGCGAGTTCCAGTCAAGGAGGATGGTTATATTGAGCCAGGATGAGGTTTGTAGTGAGCATGGTAGAGGAATCGGAGCAGGACAGAAGAGGCAGAGAAGACCAAGATCAAAGGGCATGAACATTGTAAGATGAGGGGAGCAGGGTCTAAGAGCACTCAGAGCATGCAGAAGCACGAGACTTCTACCATCTTACAATTTTATGTCCATGAACCTATGTTAATAAACACCACATTCACGGCAAGCAGACCAGCTAGGAGATGGCTGCCAAGGGACAGAGCAAAGAAGAAAGAGAAGGGATTTGGTGAGGGGAAGGAAGCCTGCTCAGAAGAAGGAACACGATAGACACAGGCTTCCTGGAAGCCCCAGAGATGATAATTATAAATAGCGAGGGAGGAATGATAAAAACACATGCTCAGTGCCACAAAGGAACTCAAAGTCACCCCTTCTTGGAGGCAAATACCAGGATAAAGAGAACATTCTGGAAAGTCTGCAGAGTGAAGGAGAAAAGCATGTACACAGTCACTCCCACATCCAGTTGGCCATTTGTTCATGTACGTACCATGCATCAATTCTGTGCTCACATTGGGCCAACATGAAGGACAAAGGATAAAACTAAAAGCTGAACTGGTCCTATAGGAGCAGAGTACCTGGGTACAAAGCTCACCTTCTGGCTGTTTTTGTGGTTCTCCTGGAGATCTTTTCTCCCAATTTTGGGTCCAAATTATTACACAGAAGTTCTTTCATTCTCAAACAATTAGACTTACTCTGAACTCAGGAAGAGTACTAACCTGGCTGGAATCAGCCTCGGAAATGTTCATCTTCATCAGTGCTCAGAGGTGAGAATATAGTTAGATCTCCACAGGAGTCATAAAGGGAAGTATAAAGGGATTCACTTTCTGGATGGAGAATACCTTCGGCGTCAGCTCCTTCCTTCCTGTTTATGTAGCTGGAATGAGAATGTGTCATCTGGAGCTGTGTCAGCCATCTTATGACCATGAGATGACAAATAGGAAGTTTTGTCTTCTGGTCCAATTGGCCAATGATCACAGAGAAGGAACAATAGAACCAGCTTGGGTCCCTGATGGCACAAACCAACTGCTACACTGAAGCAAAACTACCACCCTCCTTCAACTTTATGGAGGATAAGAGGACTTTGCATTGTCTGAGTCACCAGCCTTTCTGTTCCTTGCCATCAGTTACTGATTCAGGCAGCAGAACTCTGGCAAAGGGGATGCCAGCATGAATCTGAGGAAGCCACCAAGGAGATCAGAACCCAGCCAATGGCCCTTGTGGTTGTGTGTACATCCTCATTCCTTAAGACATATCAAGGAGGTAGAAAGAAACCAGGAGCTAACACGAATCTGTAAGAGGAGAAGAATTCCATGAGATCCAGAGAATGGAATGGGAAAATTGCATGTACCAAAGACAGGAGCCAAAAAGTGATCAGGAGAAGCAGAAGTTAGCGCATGGAAGTACGGATGAGGTATCCACAGAGGGCCCTGAAGTATTGTTCACACCCATGCAGAACAAACCCAAAGGATTTCAAAATTCAACCCAAACTACCACAACCAGTTCATGGTAGTCTCCCATGCTTTGGGTGAAAGGGAGGTGTGTGGTTTACAATCACATTTGAAGGAAAGACAAGGAGCTTGAGATGGAGAGCTCAGATCTGTGCAAAGATAGTGAGGCCGGGCTCTCGCAGAGTAACCCAGGGGTCAAACTGTGGAGCGCTGGAAAGTCTCTGCCTGTTCTGGGTTTTAATACAGGGTGGACATTTCCTTTGCATCCTCTTTCTCCACCCGCCCCCCTCCGCCCCAGAATCCTCAGGAAAGATGGCACCTTCCTAAGGCAACTCAGTCTAGTATTTTCCAGACAAAAAGGGACCAGGTGGTAGACATGGAGACTAGCAGACTTTATGTTTTGGTTTATGAAGCACCTTAAGGAATAGATATGTACTCTAGACTGTGTTTTCAGTATTTTGTTGCATATACTTTTCATTTTCTGGGTTTTGAATGTGCAATTGTAGTAAGAAGGCTACCATCTCTCTATGTCTTACCTTGGAGTTTGGTTGTGGAAATTAGGGGCCTAAAACTCTTACTTCCAAAACTCAGCTTTGTCTGATGACACAACTTCCCTTTTGTGTGTGCATGTGCCAGTCCTGAGGCTTGAACTCAGTGCCTGTGTACTGTTCCTAAGTTGTTTTTTTGTTTTGTTTTTGTTTTTTGTGTTTTTTTTTAATCAAGTCTGGCACTCTACTATGATAAAAGCCTCATGGACTGGCTTTGAACCTCAGATCTCAGCCTCCTGAGTAGCTAGGATTACAGGCATGAGTCACCAGCACCCCAGCATACAGCTTTTTTGCTTTCTTAGGACTATCCTAGCTCAACCAAAGGTTGACCAGAAACTGAGCTTCCTAAGTTTTCTCAATCCAAATCAAGGCAAAAAGGAGGCGAATAGAAACTTAGTTGAAAAACATGGGACTCAGTCAATATTGTATTTGGAGAAGTAAGATGTACCCGCCCACCCCTCCCCACCCAACCCCATTACAGTTTTGTCATCTAAGAGGAAGTAGAGTCATTCTTTCCAATCCTGCTTTACAGTTACTGTAGGGGATGAATCACCACTGAATTCTCCCTTATTGTTTTTAAACAAAGATGGGTAAAATTAAAGTGAGACTAAGTGCTTTGGACATTGATAGATTATAGAATTGCCAGTAATTAATCTCATTATTTTCTTATATAACAAAATTCAGAACAATGAAGAGACACCCTAATGGATCACAGCATTGTTCACACACAACTGTTCTCTTAAAGCTTATAGACTTGTCTTTTGTGCTTTCCATAATTTGTGGGCAACAAACAGTCCAGTCAAAATAAAAATGTAAAAGAATCATAAATGGTTTTGTTTTACATCTTTCTTCTGACACAGTATTAACTGCCTCACAGGAAACATTTAAACAATCATTGAATCTATTTTGCACAAGGTTCCATTATAATATGAAAATTGAACCAATTGCTCAATATCCAACCTTTATGAGTTCTTTAAGAAGAAGAACGGCTTCCAATTGCTACAGATATTTGTCCTATAGCAAGGTTAGAATTTTTAAGTTAACAATTTCACTGAAGCATAATGCAATGTAATTCATTTTTCTACATCTCTCTGAATATTTCAAAGGCCACACTTCGTACACAGGATGCACTTGCTTCTTTCGTCCTTCTATCTCTTCTTTGGCCATTGATCTATTTTTCCAAAAGGGTTGTACTAAATTATATATCTTTACACTATTTCATAAAAGAAAAATCTCAGTAACTGTAGCCGTATCATAAAACCTGAAATCTTGTCATATAAAATTTCCAGCTTTCTTCCTCTTACAGATAGACTAGACTCCTATTCTCCTAATTGCTCTGTGTGTTTCAATATCAACTTTTCAGTATATGTATACACAAATACAAAATCTATTTGTGATTTATTATTTGGCTTGTATTAAATCAGAAGTTTGATTTAAGGAAAATTGCTATTTTGTAATATTTGGATTTCTATAACATAGAAATAAGAGTTTTCTTGTGTTTGTTTTCATTTGTCAATGCCCTTTTAATTTCTCAGACATGTTGTAGTTTATAGTATAAAAGCCTTTCCTTGGTGCTTTAGTTTGGATATCATCTCCTAACCTGTATTCTAGGTAATAAATCTCTTCTTCATCTGTGTAATCTGCATGCTATCATGCTGGTTACACAATTAGCTTCAGGTTTCCTACCCCCCCCCCCGGGTTTCTCTTTAGCTTTATTTCCATTGAAATTCCATTCAATCTCTTGTAAAATGATCCATCTTGTTGTTTAGTTTTGTTTATCATAGCATACTTATTAACACTGGAAGTTTTAGTATCAAGTGTTTATTACTATCTCTCCCCGCCCCCATCTCTTGGTATATCCTGTAATTTTTATTGCATCCTAAGCCTTATTTTAAAAGAAAAAAATTAGATAACCTTCTATACTTCCAAAGGGATCTTTTGTCCTCTCAGAGACAATCAGCATCGACACGGATCCCTTCATCCATCAGAGACTGGGCTGCTTGAAGGGGATTTTTACTCTTTCTAAGGCTTTATCTAATTTGCTTGTCCTTACTCCTGAAATATGGGACAACAGTTCTTCTCCACATCTGCAGAGTCAGCCATATGTAAATCAAAAAACCAAAAATAAATACATAAAATTCCAGAACATTCCAAAACATCTCATTTGAACTTGGTCTACTGTAAAAACTATACCAAATGTAGTGATGAGCAGGCCCTGCTGTGGATGTGGAGGAGGTATCTGAACCTCCCCTCAAGTAGGTTGGTTCCTCAAGCCCTGATGCCTTCAAGAACCGAGAGTCCATGGCTTTTACCCTAGCATAGCCCAGCCAAAGCTCTACTCCAATTCTAAGGTTATTGCTTTTCAATAACCTCTGAGGAGGTGAGGTTATTCATAAGAAAGAGCCTTCCGGGGAAGAGAGGCATGAACATCTAGGATCTCCTGCTAAGTGGCATATTTTCAAGATATGAAACCCCAAAACAACCCACTTTAGTAACTGTCTACTGTGAGTACGTGTCACAGAGTCTAATAATAGTGCTAGGCAGAGTCTAGACAGTGCTACATCCCAGGGTGAAAATAAGGATAACCTGGACCAGAGTCCTTACCAAAGCCTTTGGGAAGGAGTAGCAATGACAATAAATTAATCTTCCTTCAAGCCACTGAGGAATATTTGTTATCATATTTTACCCAGCCTACCCTAATTGATACATTCCGGAAGGTAAGAAATGTTCTCAGTTCCATTTCACTGATAAAAGTAACCAAAACTCAGATTCAAACTCATAAAAAAATCTCATGAATAGGAAGAATGTATTATCCACTTTTATTGACCCTTTAGCTAACATTTGCTAAACCAATTAATAGAAAAGTTGGCTGAGAAATCTTTGAGGTCATGGTGGAATAAACAAGCGAATTCCTCTATATGAGTCAGGGCACATAGGAAGATAAGAAAGTAAGATGTCATGATCTCATGAGATGAATCTGGACTCCAAACCTATGTCTATAACTATCTCTGTGACCTAGGCCAGTATCTGAATTTCTCTTTGTCTCTGCTTCCTCAACAATATAATGAGGGAAACAATTCCTGCTTCTGGGGGATGACAATGAACTATGATAACATTGGTGCTGCAATTAGCATAGTTTCTGACCCATAATATTACTCAAAAATGGCATCTAGGGGCTGGGAAGGTGGCTCAGTGGTAGAGCGCTTGCCTTGCATGCATGAGGCCCTGGGTTCCATTCCTCAGCACCACATACACAAAAAGAAAAAAGCCGGAAGTGGTGCTGTGGCTCAAGTGGTAGAGCACTAGCCTTGAGCTGAAGAGCTGAGGGACAGTGCCCAGGCCCAGAGTTCAGGCCCCATAACCAGACCCTCCCCCCCAAAATGGCATCTATCATTTCCTTCATCCCTCAAAACCCTAGTGAAGAGAGAGAAAAATACAAAGGAGCAAATGCAGTTGGGGGATGCCCATCTTTCAGAGTCAATCATGCATTTCCCTCCAGATTTACATCAAAGATGAAGAAAAGGAATCTGGAGAAGAGAACAAAGCTAGTTTCCAGAAAAATAAATCAGATGTTAAAATAATTGAATCCATTAATCCATTTGAGGAATCATGAAAACAAAATGAGGTATTAATATGCATGTATATTATATATATATGAGATGTACTTGAAATTTCAAACGTGGATTAATAAAGACAGAAAATAGCTAGACAGAAAGACACAAGGGTGACAGATAAATGCTGACCAGTAAGCATATAGCTTTTCCAATTAGTAAAGTTCTCTTGACTAGACCCAAGGACATCAATCAAAGCAGCCACAGGCCAATGGAGACTCAGACAAACAAGAAGTAGACCAACCTCTGGATAGGAGGAATGTCAAAGAATTTACATCCGTCTTTACTCCCTCACATTATGGCATAGAGAAGGCACGATGCAAGACTTTTTATGGTGAATACATGATGAAATCATTGACCAGCTTAACCTCGTCTCGGGAGTATATCATCTCTTCTTTCTGAATTTTCCTGTGTACTACAAAATGTTAGTTCTTTCTTTCTACCTTTCCTTCCTACCTTTTTACTTCCTTTACTTTCTTATCTACTTCTCTATAAAGCATTTTTCTTCTTTTATTCCACCCTCCTGGCTCTTCCTCATCCGTATACCATGTGTGCATGGGTGCATGCTTATGTGTGCACACACACATACACACACATGACTTCTTCCAGGGAGAACTATGACAATCAATGAGCAAGTGAGGGGCCGGAACCCAGGCAGTCTGTGTGGTTCTTCTAGTAAGTCATGTGTTTGCATGTTGGCAGCACCCCTCTTTTGAAGCTTGGAAGCAAAAAAGAAAGAAAGAAAGAACGAAAGAAAACAGCAGATGCATACTTTTCTTCGTTGTACAAATTTGTGGTTTCAAGTCTACACTTTACAAAATATGATTTTCCTTTTTTGAATTAAAAAAAAAAACGATCGAGAGATCCTTAAATCACAGAGGCATTGCTGAGTAACATCTTGATGATTTAAGCGTAAACGGATAAGAAACATATGGATTCCATTCCACATAAAGCACACACATTAGACATGAGTGGGGAAGCATCTGGAAAAACATGTTTCTGGTTTGGTAGAATTCAGACCACTTGGGAGGTGCAGTGCAGGACAGGAGCGACCCATATGCGGCGGTGGGCTGAGTTCATCTCACCCAGCTCCCAGCACGAGCCGGAGTGTTCATTCACGTTCAAGAACACCTCACTTTGGTCGGTTGTTGTTTGCTTTTGTAACTCTGTAGTATAGCCTTGGCAACATTTGAAGATTTCTTCCACGTTGGATTCAAATGAGCTCTATGTCCTGGCATGAGGTAAAGAACCTAATCCAAAATGACATGAAGTTTAAGAAAGAGTGCAAATTGGATCTCATGTACACTTTAATATGGAAAGGTTGAATAACATTCAATTACAAGGCACTACAAACTTGATGTTCTCAATGAAAAGTAAGGGGGCTGCTACTGAGTAGGGAGCCGGGCCCGCTTCCATCTGGGGGCAGCGGAGGGAAATGGCTCTCTTGGTGCTGCAGCCCCGCAGGGAGGTAGAATATTTCTCACTGTCATCAACATCCAGCGTCCTTTCTTTTCAGTGATTAGTTAATTCCTAAGAATCATTTGTTTTTAGAATCCCTTCCCTCCAAATTAGAGAAAGGACAGCCACAGAGGCTAAGGAGGATGAAGGATATAGAGAGCAGGGTTGAAGGGTCCCTCTGCCCATGAGTCTCCCGAACCCTAAAACCCCTCTGAAAACGGGGAGATTTGACTTTTAGGCGCTCTGTGCTACCCACCACCTTGGCATTACCCTAATTCTCACCCTGAGTCCCCCACCTCCAAATCTCCTGCGCACACTGATCTCCTGAGAAAGCAATTCTTAACGATGCCACATCTCAGCTCCACAGGCTTCCATGGGACCCAGTACTCTAAAGCTAAAGTCTGGTACATACTACAGGAGATAAAATCCTGCTGTGTTGTGAAATTTGAACTCAAGACTGAAACTTCAACTCTCCCCTGAATTTCCTTCTTACTAAGTTGCTAAACACATTTTACACTTAACTCCCTCCCTCTCCCTCTCCTTTTTCCTCTCCCTCCCTCCCTCCCTCCCTCCCTCCCTCCCTCCCTCCCTCCCTCCCTCTCTCTCTCTCTCTCTCTCTCTCTCTCTCTCTGTCTCTCTCTCTCTCCTTTCCTTATAGTTGTTTTTCTAAAGAACTCTAATGCAATGAGAAAGTCATTGGTGCTAATGGTGCTCTCTTCTCTTCTCTCTGTTGGACATTTCTCACTGATCTGTAAATTGATCGCTGATTATAAAGGAAAACTACATGGCTACTATATATACATACATATATATATATATATATATATATATATATAGAGAGAGAGAGAGAGAGAGAGAGATCAGAGATGAAAAGAGAGAGAGAGAAAATATAGCATTGCATAAGCATTTTTTTGTCAGTCATGGGGCTTGAACTCTGGGCCTGGGCGCTGTTCCTGAGTTCTTCAGCTCAAGGCAAGCGCTCTACCACTTGAACCACAGCACCACTTCCAGTTTTCTGGTGGTTAATTGGAGATAAGAGTCTCACAGACTTTCCTGCCCAGGCTGGCTTTGAACCTCTATTCTCAGATCTCAGCCTCCTGAGTAGCTAGGATTACAGCCGTGAGCCACCAGCACTTGGCTGCATAAGAATGTTTAATGATATGGAAGAAGCTTTCATCATTTTACTAAGAACAAAACAGATTTTGAAGCAGGACAAACAGTATGATCTCCAACTTAGCTCTAAAAAAATACATAAGAACTCATACAAATTCTTTCATTAAAAAATATAATAAGTAGATTTATAAAAACATGTATCAAAAGTTTAGTGGTAGGCCAGCCTGCAATCCCTGGTATTTGGAACGCTGAGATGAGAATTACAAATCAAGGCCAGCCTGGAGGGAAAAATTAGCAAGACTCCATCTCAACAATTAAGCTGAGTATGGTAGCACACATCTGCTCTCTCAGTAACATAGAAGGCATAAAATAGGAGGATTGCTGTCCTGGGCAATTTAGACAACACAGAATAGATTCCTAAGAAAACAAAAAAAAAAAAATAGGAAAGGGTCCTTCTAAATGAATCTGTTGGCTTTATGAAGAAAAATTATCTAGAAAGACACAGTGAAGTCAAATGGTTTATAAGATCCTATTCTTCCACCAAAAAAAAAGTCCTTAGTGTGATCTATTTATCAGGAGATAAAGGCGCCTTGGGGATTTTTTAAGATTTGGCAGAATGCCCCTGGCTTTGCTCACTCTGCCTTTTTCTGGAGGCTGAGGTCATAGGGTGGGGTGATGGACGATGGGTGATTATGGTTGGCTGCAGTAAAGCCACCTCCACCAGTGTGATTGGCTAATTTGAAATTGTGTTTAGCGTGCTGTCTCAGACTTTGAAATGATGTCATCTTATCTCACTGGGAGGAAGTTGGTTGCTGCTGGTTTCTGAATTAATCAGTTCCTCTCTTAGTGAAGCACCAGATTTTATACCAACTAATTACCCGAACACTTGAAATCAGTGCCAGTCACCATCTGAAGAATTATTCAAGCAATTTCTGTGTGGGCCATAAAGTTCCCATCCCACAGGTTCTTTCCTAACTACTAGCAATATATATATATATATATATATATATATATATATATATATATATATATACATATATATATATATGTATGTATACATATATATATAATATTATATATTATATATTATATTATATATGTAGGCAAAATTTTAATTGTGGCTATATAGAACACAGAAGTTTGGTGTTTTTTTATCTGCCATTCTTGTGTTTATCTTTTTCAAGCTGCCCCAAATTCAGATTCAAGAAGCAATTTTAAATACCTTAGATAATGCTCTAATATTTGAGATTTCTAGCCCTGGTTACTTTTAGAAATTAGATATCTCCCAGCTCATAATTAAAGAGTAATTTTTTTAAGTAGAAGGGCTATGGCTTGTTCCTTGTTTTCTGTAGAAAAGATGCCTAGGTCTGTATGTTACAGAGAAACTTTTAATGTGACAATTTTGTTTGTGTGTGTTTTTGTACCAGTCCTAGGGTTTGAACTCGAGGCCTAGGTGCTATCCCTGAGCTCAAGGTTAATGCTGTACCACCTTGAGTCACAGCTTCATTTCCAGCTTTTTGGTAGTTAATTGGAGATAGGAGTTTCACTGACTTTCCTATCTGACATGCCTCAGCCTCCTGAGTAGCTAGGACTATAGGCATGAGCCACCAGTGCCCAGCTAGTCTATTTCAACTTTTTTCTTTATACCTACTATTTTCATGCCCCAGTAGAATGCAGAGGAAAAACAAACAAACTTTTCTTCCTTACAGGTGAAGGTATAAATCCATCTCGTTTTTCATATGAGAAATCTAGTAACTCATACAAGCTTAAGAGAGTAAGACTGAGATTGATTTTCTATAGCAAAAGACTGTAAAGCACGGTGTACTTATCTGGGATGCTCTAATACAAGGATAATTTTCTGAAAACCAGATAAGGCAGAATCCTGAGGACATGCCTCTATTTCTGCATATACTTTGAAAGCATATAGTCGATGTCTGCTTGTTTAGATGAGAAAAAATGATTACAAGGAATTCCCTTCAACTGATTTAGAGAAGTTCTAGTATCTAATCCAGAAGTGAAAACCCTTTCCTTGCTCCAGTATGCAGTTTAATTCCCTGCAACGTATTGTCGGGAATATTATTTATAGTAATATACCCCAATGAGAGTGTTAACCCTGGTACCTAGAAACAGGTCCATGAGTAAAACCAGAAAGAAGAGAGATGACCAGAACTGAGCAAGATTATCTTGTGAGTTAGGCTGAACAAACTCTCCCAAACAATCACCCTTCCAACTTAATGTTGCATTTGTCAAACAAAGGCATAGCTGTCCCAAGGGTTCTGTCAACAGGAAGACTGAGCCTCTGCTGTCTGCATCTCTCTCATGAGCACAGTAACCCTGCTTCTCTACCTAATCCCATTGCTTGTCTTTGCACAATCATGAAGAACTTATAATAGAAATAGTTTTGTCTGTATGTAGTGGAAAACACCAGTTTAAACAGGATGTTGGAGATCTCCATTCCTGACCCAGAACATGAGCCAGGGCAGACATGAAAGCCCCAGCGTTTCATTCACAAAGGTTTTCTGGGACCAGCTCCCTCTCAGTCTAAACAGAGTCACGCACAGGCTGGCCCGGACTCTCCCTCACGGCTCTCAGGGAAGAGGCGATTGCTTTGAATGCTCTGCAGAGCTGTGGCCTGCATGGACAGCAGCCACGAACAGGACTGGGACCAATTACCAGCCGAAGAGCACGTTCCTCTGCAAAGGCGTCCTCTACCAGCGCCAGCCCTAGAAGAGCACGAGAGAAGGAGACCAGGCTGTCCCACGCCTACTTGTTTTCTTTCCCTTCAGTGGGACAATTTCAACTGATTTTGATTACCCTGGCGCCAAATAAATGAAAACATTTCATAGACGTATAATCATCCATCACTGTGAAGAAAGGAAAAATGTTTCATGTTCAGTATGTTTATAAATACACTTAATGAAAAAAGAACAGTGCTGTCTTTCCTTCTACCACATTGCTGCTGCTGTGGACCAGAAAGTCCACTCTCGGTCACCCCAGAGCCCCCACCAATCCACCCACAATGACAGCTGAGGGTGTCCAAGGAAGCCCAGAGGAAGGACTTCCCCCCAAGGCCACCTTCTAAGCTCCAGCTCCTTTCTCAAGACAGTGACAGGATGTGGAGTCAGAAAAAAGGTAAGAGACTTGCAAATGAGGAAAGCCAGAGCCTGCACTGCTTTCCATCTGGCTTGACAATCCGTGCAGCCCCCCCCCGCCCCCCCCGGGTCGGCTTTCAGCGAATGGCAGGCGGGGCACCGGCCAGCGTGTGGCTTGAGTCATGCCAGGAAGTACGGAAGGTCTGCTCCTGGTGGCTGGCACATCCCGCTTTTGTCTACCATGTGGGATGCCACTGAAGGTAATTTTGAGTTTAAGATTTATAATGGGTGGTGATAAATCTTGTGGAAAATGAAGTCTGAAGCAGTAAATTCTTCCTGACATCTCTCTTATCCTGGCGAGGTCTTTTAATTTGGGATCCCATATGTTTTCAGGAGCAATAAATATCCACAGATCTGTCTCTACGGCATTAGCTGATGACTGGAGTGCTGTATGTATGGTCAAAGCGTGTGGGCTGTCTCCCATGCAAACTCAATCCGGTTGGCTTTTCTCCCCATCTCCTCCCCCCAAAATGGCATTTCTCACAATGTGTCAAATACTTGTCACCCCCTTGGATACAAAAGCAAGGACAGGACACCGGGGTACGCAAGAAATTCCTTATACAAAAAAAAAAGAAAGAAATTCCTTATATAGCATTTGCAGAAAATGTATTACCTTTCATTCACGAGGAGTTCCACACCAGGGGTAGGGGAAACCCATCCATTCAGATCCTCCAGATGGATTCTTCTTTAGTCATATCACTGGGAACTATGTCTCAAGTCCACAGGGCTACATTCTGGGAGAAGGCCCCACTGCACTGATATCATAAGATCTAGAAGAGGAGATGTGACTGATGCTAAAGACCTTGCTAATCCTTCAAAGCACAAACAAATGCAGAAGGGAGGCTTGCGTGTGTGTGAGTGTATGTGTGTATGAGAGAGAGAGAGAGAGAGAGAGAGAGAGAGAGAGAGAGAGAGAGAGAGAGAGAGAGAGAGAGACTTTCCTTGGATGTCAGAGCCACTGAGAACAGAAAGCAAATGTCTTCTCTTCCACGAAGTGATCTAGAACACAGTATCTAAAGCCTCTCCACATTACAAGAACTCTATGAGAATCGCATCTCATCACAACCGGTGACCTTCCTGACTCTCAGGATGCATCAGAACCAATCTTGAGGTAGTGTGGAAAAAAGCAAAGTGTTGTATCTATGGATTGACACCTTGTTGTAGATGCTACTCAGGATCTATCACACAAATGGAGTGGGCAGGAAGGCTTCTCAGTCTCAACTGGAATAGTAGCCACGATGGATCACATAGGCATCAATATTTGCAGTTTACAAAGTAATGTGGTGCCCACGATCCCATTGGACTCCTATGACCACCTGGGGGAGGAGATACTCTATGGTCACGTACAAGACAAGTCAAGAGGGTTTGGAAAACACAGGAGCCCTCAGCAACTCTTCCAGCCCTGTCCTTCTGTCTGCTCCATCCTTCCACTTCTGCTGGGGAACTGGGGATGATATAAGACTCCCTGATTTGGGGGGGGGGATATTTTTAGTTATGGCCAATGGATTCTGAAAACAGTCATGACTCTTCAGTCCTTCTTATCTACATGTCCCCTTGGAACGTGACTTTGAATTCTTCTGGGCAGGAGATGGGGTCAATATCCCGCTGCTTCAGTTAGGCTGGCTCTGTGACTTGCTTTTTTTTTTTTTTGGGTCCAGTCATGGGGCTTGAACTCTGGGCCTGGGCACTGTCCCTCAGCTCTTCAGCTCAAGGCCAACGCTCTACCACTTGAGCCACAGCGCCACTTCTGGCTTTTTTCTTTTTGCTTATGTGGTGCTGAGGAATCGAACCCAGGGCCGCCACCTTCCCAGCCCCTGTGACTTGCTTTTGCTGAAAAAAAAAAACCCTAAGATCTGGGGAACTCGGCCTTTCTGTGCTCTATCTGTCAAGGGAGTACCCCAAAAAACAGGACAGACAGGGGAGCTGCCCCATGCAGGCCATCCTAGACTAACCTCACCCTAACACACAGGAGAGCCCGGCCAAGATCAGCTGACCTGCTTGCCCCACCAGCATCTGGCCATGGATGCATGAGTTCGTCCAGCTACAACGAGGACCCATGGTCCTGAGAACAATAACAAGTGTTCATCAATTAGATGCATGTAGATTCAGGTTGGGGGGCAGGGAGATCTGTAACACAGCATGGCTGTGGCCATAGATAACTGAGGGACCCTGCCCCTTACTACATTCCCTAGGCACCCTAGCAATGAATGAGACTTCCCCTTTGTACATCAAAGTTACCATCTGTCTGAGAAGATTAGATGTTAGCTGTTGGCCAGGTCCTAGTGGCTCACGGCTGTACTCCTAACTACTTAGGTGGCTCACGGTTCAAAGCCAGCCCATGCAGAAATGTCCATGAGACTCCTATCTCCAGTTCACCAGCACAAAGCACAAAAAGCTTTGAGCAAAAAAAACAAAAAAGGTAAGTGGGAGCTCCCTGACCCTGAGTTTAAGCCTCGGTGAGAGCACAATAAAAAAGAAAAGAAAAGATTATGGGTATGGCCTAGGGTGGTACAGTATTGTCCACCTGAGCAGTTAGGAATTACTAGAGGATTTGGGGGCAGGAAAGAGTCTAATGGCCATTTGGAATTATTTCACAGACAATCCAATGAACTGCTAGAACCCATCTCATCCCGCCACTGAAAGAGACCTAAAATGACCTAAATGTATCCTACGTCTCACAAAGACATGCACAAATGCAGGCCTAGGCATGGCCAACTTATATTATCCCTCAAGAATGTGTCTTACATCTCCAAAGGGAACATATTACCCCTTTGTAGTATAATTGAACACCTTATAAATAATGTATATTGTGCAGACAAAAGACAATAAAATTGGGGAACTACCTCTTACAAACCCTCTGAACTTTAAATATTTCTATTCATCTCAAGTAAATGATCCCAGCGCTGGTCTAAAAAGCGTGTGAAATTTCAGTTCCCATTGAAAAGAGTCCTTTCTCCTATCTTCATTGATTCTTGGGTGAGGAATGAAGATGGAATAAAGTCAAGATGCAAAAAAGAATCTGAGCAGCATCATACAGTAAAGACACTTCCCAATACTTGGATCTGAAGTTGGCGTGTCTGGTGGTGAAATGTAGCTCTCTCCATTTGTGACTTTGGAAACTTTAGAACTTCCTCAGGCCTCAGCTTTCTTCTGAAAAATGGGGATAGAAACAGAATGAAGTGTGTTCATCTTCAGAAGCTACTTAGTGTGGGGGAGATGACAAGTACTACACAATTAGCAACTTCTCTGTTCATCTCCTTGGTGATGTCAAACATTGTCTTTCTATCAGGTATTTAATCTTTTTCTCATTTCTTTTTTGAAGAGAGAGGCTCTTAAGTTATTCAAGATTGTTAATTTGGCAATTGAAATAAATAGGACATACTTTAAAAAAAAATAGGACAGTCTTTTCCTCTTGTTAGTTATAAAGAGTGATCACTAGAGGAAGGGGGAATACTTTTGCTCCTATTCTAAATTTTTTTTTGAGTCCAGCCCCTTACTTTGAGTTGTAAAACTAACATTTGTCCATGTTTATAATAAAAAAAAAATGTTGTGGGGTGGGATGTAGCTCAGTGGCTGCTAGCAAGTAATGAATCCACAGTACCAAAAAAGAAAAGTAGAAAAGGAAAGAAGAAGGAAAGGAGGGAGGAAGGATGTTATATTTATAGAGATATTAGATATATTTATTTAGATATTAGAATTAATTTTATATGTATAAATAGAATTTATTTTAAAATGAGTTATCTTGCTATTAAAAGGTATAAGATATACCCAGAAACATTTAAGGAAATCTTAAGTCTAAGGAAATCTTCCTCAGTTCATATAAAATCCTAAGCATAATATCATGGAAAAGAATAGAAGCCATTATATTGAAAGTTCTGGCCAGAAATTTTATCAACCTGATTTTTGGAAGGAAAACTGCAGAAACTATTATTGTCTTCTTCTCTAATAGTCAGGAAATGTCAAAATCTAGAGAGATTTTGGTTATTGTTGATATCAGCCCCAAATAGAGAAATGACTGCAGTATAAAAGCCAGCAGTGGGCAATTTATATTTTAAGGAGACAGAGAAGCCATTCAGTCAAAGATGAATTTAAATAAGCACATATGTTTTAACCAGAAAAGTTAAGGTTTGCTGGATCTGATTAAGTTTTTGCCCTTATCAAGGTAATAAATTAGGGTAACCATTAAGTCAATTCCAAGTTATAAATTGGTAAGTTAATACCAACTTATAACTAGAGAGAAACACTGTAAGTTTGAGCTGTGTATTAGAATTCAAAGTTACTTTGCCCATCAAATAAATGTCTAGGACTGTACTGTCCTGAAACAGATGCTGCCATAATCTTACGCATTTCTGAACTATCTGCTTCCCCAAGCTTCTAGTCCAGCTCCCAACACAGACAAGGTACTACCTACAGGTCTGCTGAGTAAGTAAAACAACAGTGAACTTACTTAGGCTACTGCATCTATAATAATTTAGCAAGGAAACAAGAATTGTTTGGGATGCAATGCATCCTTTTCAGCACATGAAACTTCTGTGTTTTCCAGAACATCTAACCAACCAGCTAACAAAAAAAGCAATTCTCACCAGAGAAAGAGAACACAGTGATTTAGTTGGATATGGGTCGAATCTAATACCATATCACTCTGCTGAGCTCAATGATAACCTCACACTCTACCAATGTCAATGGTTGAGACCACAAATATTGATCTCTTGCTTACATTGTTTGCCTGCTGTACCATAGTGGTGTCAAGATGATGTCCATCTCATGGCAGAAAAGCAACCAATAGATGCATGTTGTATGCTAGTGAGCCACAGGAGAACACAGAGTACTCAATCCAACCACCCAGTTAGATCAGTCTGGTTTCTAGTGAGGAGGAGGAGGAGGCAAACCTCCCTTCTACATGCTCTTAGGGATAATATTGTAATTCATACCAAAGAATTGTTTAGAGCACATGTTTTCTCTCATATGTGGAAGTTAGATCTAAAATATAAACATATGAACAACTACACAAGGCCATATGCTTATATACACAGTCAAGATCAAACCAACTAAAGTATCGTACACACAGGTGTGACTTTCCATGGTGTAACCACTATCAACAATTAACTGACAATATAACCAAATACATACCAGGAAGCTGAACTATGTCTTGTCTGAGAGTGATGGAGTTTAAGTAGGGGGGTGGGGGGGGGTGGGCAGTGGATAATTAGAGAGAAGAATAGTGGAAAAATACAGCCATAATACTAGCTGTCCTTATGTGAAAATGGAACCAGAAAACTTGAGGGTGGGAGCAAATCTGATCAAGATGTACTCTACTCAAAAGCTGACATGTTGAATTGAAATTCCTTTGTACGATTATTTAAGTATAACAAAACAAAGTTAAAAAGAATTGTTTAAAGGACAAATGTTCTATGTATTTGGAAACCAAAGTACAATGTGGCCAAAAATAATTTCTTAAACACTGTATTACCTGCAGTAGGGAACATAACCATAAAATCATGCCTATGTAGTCTTTTCCTAGTAAGTTTTGGAGGGAATCATTTTCCATTCCCTGTGATTTACTTACAAGATCACACAATTAGCATAGAAACATGTACTTGGTATCCTTTATGTGTGGAGAATTTTTCTAGGGGTTCTACAGGCATCCACAGCTTAATCTTTATAATAACAGCCCTATGAGGAATACCACCATCGCCATTTCACAACTATCTTAGGAGGGACGTAAAGACATCCATCCCATTGGGGAAGTGAGAAGATGAAGACACATGGAAGTCAGGTCACTTGTGCAAGGAGGTGGCTGAGCTGGACTTCAAAGCCAAGCAGCAGAACTACCCAGCTCACATTTGTAACCCTCACCCTAGACAATCTTGCCTGCGAGCTTCAATGCCGCCATTACTTTTGGGTGTTTCGCTCACTAAAATTGTGACATATGGAGAAGAGATCGAATAAATCTTTCTGGAATGAGTAGAAAGCTCTGCTCGCTTGCCATATCACTCTCTCCCTCTCCCTCAATCTCAGCCTTCTCATAATGCTCCTTTGGGATTTTCCTGCCAAAGCTATACGTGGAGGCAAAGGGAAAGAGATCCAACTTTCCTTTTAACATTGTTTGCAATTAAATGTGTCATAGATGACAAACTAGTCACGTCTTGACTCTTTATCCAAGTCTCCCAGCACTACAGGTAACCTAAACCAGCTGTATATTCGTAATAAGTTAGGGGAAACGTCACCAAAAGTGCCCCCCTGGTCTCTGGAAGCACTGGTGGAGGCTATTCAGGACAGAAGCTGGGGGTGGCATCCCCCACAGACCTGGGGCCCCAGCATCACAAAGAAAGTCAGAAGCCCGCAGCCTGCCCAGCCTAGGGGATCGTGTTGTTTGAACGCTTGCCGCCAGCCTATGGTGGTTTGTAATTGCTGGGTTCATTGTGAGCGGTTGGTCTCGCGGGTGTATTTCCTCAACCAACAAGAAAAGAAAAGGGTCAGGGTGAGCAAGGAGGTGTTTATGTTTTCAGCTCTGGCCAATTGCTGGAAACCTAAAACAACAGTTAGTGCAGATGGAAGGGTGACGATGATGACGTTGACTACAATGGAAACCCAAAACTCTCCTTGCAGGGCGTGCTCAGCACCCAGCTGGCATCCGCTTGCGCGTAGTATAGCTGCCACCCCGCAATTATCACACCTGGGCTCCCCTTTGGAAAGGGGCTGAGAGGAACAATACCACACAAGTCCAGCCGGACCGGTGAGCAGGTGAGTTCAGCGTGGAGAAAACAAGGTAAATGATCCCTTTTACCATTGTTTCTTTCTGGTGGACAAAGGACTAAGAAAAGAGGCAAACCAGCCTTTCACACTCCTCCAAGGCCTTGACCTGATTGCATGGAAGGGGCAGACACAAATCCATGGCAATCTGCAGCAACCTCAGCCCAAGGCATACACAGCTCTCGTCACCTGTCGGTTTAAATCAACCCCCAAATAGCAGGAGGCTGTGCAGACATGCGCAAATCTCACATTGACAGAGATTACCAGGTAACATGAAGTGTGCCATGAATTACATGAAAATTACCTGGTTAAATTTGAGCTAAGAACCACAGGGAAGGGTTCTTTGCAAATGTCCCATGTAATGTTTGGGAAATGCTAAAAAAAAAAAAAAAAGAAAAGAAAAGAAAAGAAAAGAAAATCATTCTCTTTCTAAAATGTTGTTTATGATGTATAACTTTTGTGATTTTTGTTTATTTGTTTGTGTTTGGTCAGTCGTGGGGCTTGAACTCTGGGCCTCGGTGCTGTCCCTGTGCTCTTCAGCTCAAGATGAGTGCTCTACCACTTGAGCCACAGCTCCACTTCTGGTTTTCTAGTGATGTATTAGAGATAAGCGTCTCACGGCCTTTCCTGACTAGGCTGGCTTTGAACCAGGATCCTCAGATCTCAGCTCCTGAGTAGCTAGGATGACAGGTGTGAGCCCCCGGCACCTGGCCTGTTGTTGTTTTTTGTTTGGTTTTGTTTTACTCACTCTTTCTACCCTTCCCTCATTGCATCACAGCAGCCTGTCATGAGTAGAGATGAATTTGAACTTCACTGAAGTTTCATGGGCAGGCCCTAAGTTAGTTTATTCTAGGGACCACACTGTAATGGATCTAGCAGAGCCCAGGAACATGACCATCCAAATGGAGTCTCCATTCCATCATTTACTTTAAGTTTCCATTGGCATTTCTAAAAAGAATACAGTAGAAGGCACACCTTACCCAAGAAGGTAAAACAGTTGAGTTGTGTAAACCTGTGTTTTTCTGTGGGTGATCAAAGTCTAAAAGGCTGTTGTTGAGTTGTTGAGTAGTTCGAAGGAAAAAAACCATCTCTTCTTTGTGTAGGATTAAAGACAGTTGATGTCCAGATCAGGCATCAGAGAGAAAAGAGAGAATCTCTTCCTAGTAAGATGCAACAGATAAAGGGTTAATCATTTGACCTCATTGAGTGAACTCTCTCCTCTAGGTCTGTGCTTTGTGTGCTGTGGTCTGCTAAGTTCAGGAACGAACAACTCTGAATGCACTGAGGCTTTTCCCATACATATGTGCCAAACAGGACAGTGTGAAAAGTGAAATTTACATCCTGGATTCAAGGAAGGGCTGGAGATTGCAGAGATGGGGTGGGAGGCAGTCTTTATAGCTTTTTATTTTTTGAGTCAGCTGTAACATAAAGGGATTCGTATCCTAGAGGAAAAACACTATTTCTTCATTTCTTTTCAACTAATATTAAGATACAATCTAGATTTGGTTTTAAGTAGACAAAAAGAACAGACTACTGTGTACAGTTCTACTGAATGCAGTAACTCTTGGGAGGATGAATTTTCAGGGTAGTCTTTCTCATGAAAATAATAAAGTAAATATCAATAATAAGAAAGGGAATAGTAAATATTTATCAGGTAGGAAATAATACCTTAACCTTGTTGTACTCTAACTTGAACAATTGTTTTGAGGATCTCAAGGTTAGATGACTCTAACCCAAGATAACTGGAGACAAGCACTGGGTTTTGTCTGCATTTATTTTAAACTATGCTACTCATCATTGCTAAGAGAAAGGAGTCAGTCATAAACAAAGAAGTTATTCCTGCAGCTGTTCGCCTGGATGCTGGGTGGAACACACAAAAAGAAGTCTCCCATGTTTCTAAACAGTTATTTTGGACACAAAGATGTCGTAGGATCTAATAACAAAAGTTAGTTGATTTTTTTTATTGTGGCAAAATAGACACAATATTTACTATTTTACCAATTTGCAAGTCACTAATGCAAAGGCATTAAGTATAGTCACAGTGTTGTACAACATTGTACACCTCTATCTTCCAGAGAAGTTTTCATCTCCCTAACCTGAATCCCTTTTCTCATCCTCCCTTTTCTCTCTGTAACCTCTATTTTACTCTCTCTCTCCCTCCCCACACCTCTGTCTTTTCTGGGTACTTACTACAAATAGAATCATACACTAGTTCCCCATCTCTGTCTGGCTTATTTCACTAAGCATGTTTACATCAGTTTCATTTTGGGGCTGCCTGTTTCCTTCCTTCCTCCCCCCTTCTTTTGCAGTACTGAGGACTGAACTCAGGACCTAACACTTTTTGCTAGGAAAATGTTCTACCACTTGAGCCACACTTCCCCTTTGCGTTTACTTTGTTTTTTCAAATAGGGTCTCACACTTTTGCCCAGGCGAGCCTTAGACACAATGCTCCCATCTCTGCCTTTTTAGTACCTGGGATGACAGGTATGAAGCACCACACTCCGCCCTGCACCATGCCTGAACAGCACAGGTGATGGCTAGAGCAGCCTGCTCTTGAACTGGAGCAGCTGTAAAGGATGAGTCATCCATGCCTTTGCCCATACCAATCAAACACACCCTCAAAACCTAGCTGTTTTCACCAAGTAGCAATCAAGTACCCTCAAACTCCCTTTTTGGAAATAATTTCTCTGTCCTATGACACAGCTGTTTTATAAATACATTTTAATTAAAATGGAGAAAAGCCATATTGTCAACATGTATCTATGTCTATAGAGTTAAACGCACCTCTAAGCTCATATTAACGTCTTCCTGATGCAAAGGTGGAATTGCTCGCCCATAGACCAGCTACACGGGATGCCACTCTTCTGTTTAGTCTGACGAGGCACTGTGAAAGAAGAGATTTCAAGTGGCTCTGGTCAAGCCTTCATTTTCCACGTCTCCCTCTTTTCACCCTCTGTTCTTGTTTCCATACCATTCTCTGAGACTTCCTCCCTCGCCTTACTCTGCCTAGACAATTAAACCATACCCTAGCCCCTTTTTGCTTTTCATCTCACACTTTTACTTAGGCCAGGCAAAAGTAGGAGACCCTGCTTTTTCTTTGCCCTGCTCCTTTTCCTGGCCTCCACTACTTCTGTTTCCTCCCACTCTCTTCATACCTACATCCCTGCCTTAGCATTAAGCCCTCTTTCACTTGCTAATTGACTGACAACAGCTCTGTGCTAATGCTTCCTGTCTCTAGCCTTCCTCCACAGGAACATTTGCCCCAATAATGCAGCATGGCAAACCTCCAAACCTTAGGGCTTAAGGTGCTGCACCATTGCTCATTTCTCTGTGGGAAAGTAAGCAGTGTCATTGGGTTTGGCTCCTCCATTTTTCTGGATTGGGTTGGGGCTGCTAAGTGTCTAATAGCTGACTGTCTATTAGCTGAATTGGGGTTGGTCTCAACATCTCAGTGCACCTGCCTAGGGATAAGTGTAAAGTACAAGCAATTTTCCACCCCATGTCTCTGCCAGCATCACGGTTTTGTCCATCTCATGGTGAAGGCAAGAGTCAGAGTGGGAAGGGTCCAAACTGTGAGGCAAAAGATGTTTCTGCAAGAATAATCTATCATAGTTTCACTGCCTTCCTTTGCATTGCTGGTGTCTTTTAGTCAAGGGGCTTGTGAGTCCAAAGTTGATGTATTGTAAACCTTGGACACCACTTTCTCTACTCCAAAGAGCCCTCCATCCATCCCTCCATCCCTCCATGCATCCATCTATCTGTTCGTCCATGGGTTCCTCCATAGTCATCACAGAGTTAGAACTAAAGTTTTAATGAGGACCAAAATATAATAACAAGACCCTGTATTCGTCAAATAATCACAGATATCATGGTCAATCACTTTTGCAAAAGCTCCCAAGTTTATCCCTTCTCCTGCCTAAGTTGAAACGTCAAGCCTGCCTACCATGTAGAAAAAAAAACAACATCCTCAACCTGACCTTCAAGGCCCTACTTTACTTTATGTAAAGTTTAATTTAATTTAAATTTAAATTTTAGAGCCCAGTCCTTTCGTTGCATCTTGCCTCAACTCCTCTTTCTCTGCTGGGCTAGGATCCTCACTGTCTCCCAAACAGGCCATGCTTATTTCTGATCTGCCTTTGTGTCAGAACTTGGACCTAGCTTTACAACTCCCACTGTCTTTTCGTCTCTCAGAAAACATACATACCTAACATACACAAAATGAAATGGTATGTATTTCAAGGTCTAGCTCAAGATCCTCTGCTATAGTGTGGCTATAGGTTTCTCAGGCACAGCACCTTGCTGATTCAGGGCTGCCAAGCCCATGGTCTCTGGTTAGTTAAGTGAGATACACCAAGAGTCAGCAAGGTACAGTTTCAGAAAGCATACACTTGTAGGGTCATACAAGACAAAATACATATGGACAGAATACACAGGCTCCTGGGAGCTTCACGCGCCTCACTCCACCCCAGTCATACTTAATCTTTTGATATTTACTATTTGATATTTACTATTTGTTTAATTCTTATACAAATGGCCTGTAAGACTGTGAACCTTCTTTGGAGTAACACAAGGTAGGCCTTCCTCAGGGCTAGGAAATAATTACTCAGTGTACTCGGAGAAATAAACAGATTTGTAGGAAATTTTGTATGTCCCTAATAGGTGATAAAGCTTGAGGAATAAAAGAGAAGAGACAAACAACGTGGGGACAAGAGGGAGATGAATAATTCTAGTTTATATGAGACAAGTCAGTTATGTGAATGATAATAAAAGGATTAAAGGAAAGCAAAATTGATATGATGTTGAGCATATCTGTGCCATCTGTACATGGAATATCTAAAAACATAAAAATCATGAGTCTGAGAAGATGGGGGAGGGACTCAAATGTAAATTTACAGAGATGGGAGGTCAACAAGATGGCTTTTGGAGAAGAAGTTTGGGATGAAGATAAGACTACATACATAGATGCATGCACGCATACATACACACGCATACATGTATCGTGATAAGTTATAGCCAGGTTCAAGTGGTAAAAATATTTCCATTGATCATGAAAATATTATGATTTTAAAAGGAGTGAGAGCTGGGTGCCAGTGGCTCATAATCCTAGCTACTCAGAAGGCTGAGATCTGAGGATCATGACTCAGAGCCATCCTGGGTAGAAAAGTGCAAGAGAATCACATCTCCAATGAATCAGCAAAAAGCCAGAAGTAAAGGTGTGGCTCAAGTGGTACATACATGCCAGCCTTGAGCAAAATCACTAAGGAACTGCAACCAGGCCCTGAGTTCAAGCCCTCGTCATGGCACAAAAATTACATTAAATTTAATTTAAGAAAATACTGAAGCACATACAGTCAGAATGTAGAATATTGGTTACTAGGGGATGAAGGTGGGGGGTAGAGACAGAGGGAGGAAATGGAAAGTTTCAGTCATACATGATGAGTGGGTCTAGAGATCCCCTAGACAGCATAGTCTCTAGAACTAACAATCCTGTATTGCACAGTTAAAAATTTGTTGGGATTATTGCAGTAGCTCAGGGGCAGAGCACTGGGCTAGCATGCTCATGGTATCTCCAGGACTACAAAATACTAAGGAAGAGATTAATTTTTATATTAAATTAATTAATTATTTTTTCATTATAAAGGTAGATCACATGTGAAATATTCTCACCACAATTACATATCCACATCAAATCTCCATAGCTTATAGGCTCCAGTGACAATGTCCTGTGGCTGATGGCTTCCAGCCAGCTCCAGATGCTGGCAGTCATGTCCTGGTGGCTGTGTTGTAGTTACCACACCACAGGGAAATGCCTCAGTTTCTTTTCACTGCTTGGATGAAGTAAAGGCTTGAGAGGGAGGTGAAATCAGACCCAAACAGGGACCAGATCTTCCTTCCTGCTCTCCTCCCAGAAATCCAGCCAGTTTCTGAACTGGCAACAAGAAGGGAAAAGAATTCAAAGAGGAGGAAATTAAAATACACACTACACACTTTGAAGTGCCAATATTTTGTTTCTCAGTAGAACTGAATTTTTTTTTGACATTTTGAGGTTGTGGAACAATTTTAGCCTACATCTGTAGAACTAGATGATGGACAACAGTGAACTCAAAAATTAAATTACAATGACGGTATCACCAGCCATAAAGGCTATTTTCCGCTCCTGTTGCCCTCTATGCTTTTATGGTATCTGACAAGGGTGAATATTGAAATTCACACATTGGATGTTTCCATATTGAAATTTCAGCACAGCGCTATTCCTTCAGTCCATTCAAAACCCTTTTGCATAGTTTGAAACAGCACCCCACTGAAAAAGGCAGTATTGTGCATTAGTTTCTACGAAGTCAGATGGAAGCTTGTTCATTTGCCTATTTTCCTGCCAAGAAGAAAAAGAAGTAACAATTGAAATATAAGTCCAAAGTTCACCAGGCACCAGTGGTTCATGCCTGTAACCCTAGCTACTTCAGAGGCTCGTCAGAGGATTAGGTTCAAAGCCAGCCAGGGCAGGAGAGCTTGTGAGACTCTAATCTCCAATTAACTACTAAAAAAAACCCGAAAGTGGAGCTGTGGCTCAAGTGGTAGTGTGTTTCCCTTGAGCAAGAACAACTCAGGGACAGCACCTAGGCCCTGAGTTCAAGCCCTAGGTCCAACACAAAACATAACTGGAAAAAAAAGGTCCAAAGTTCCCCAAACTAATTGTTCTGATTCAGCCTGAAACATTGACCACCGTGTGTGGCCTATACAAAAGTTATTAAATATTCTGCTATTTAACCAATGTGAATTTTAGCTTCTTTAACTCAAAGTAATTTCAAATTCATTTCCCTTTGCTTCCCTGAGTGAGTCTCATACTGAAATTAACTTCAAGGCTGGATACATGGGGCTAGAAAATTCAATACCCGCTCAGAATTCTTTCTATCATTTGACCAAACCTCGAATGCTAAACATCTCTTATTCTCAGGGAAGATTTGTTTAAATTTTCCAGTTCTACCTTCTGGTTTCAAATAACATCATAGGGAACAGCAGGGCCAAAACTCTGTCAGGAGAACCTATTCTAAATAAGCTCTCGGGGCCCAGGCAGGCCTCCAACCATCCGGATGCATCTTGAGAGAAGAGGCCAAGTTCCTGGGTGCCTTGAAAATGGAGCCTCTGGCTCCTTGGAAGGGCTAGCTGTGCTAAGTGGGAACAGTAGAAGGGTGAGACCTCCTTTTGAAGTGGAGATCAGAGCGTGACATCCGAAGGACAATGGCTGAGGAGTAGAGGCGGGGCCTTCTTGGAGAAGATTTTCAGGGCCACCTGCAATGCAGGCTGCCATGAGAACACATGGTGTGCGTCTGGAAGAATTCAAGGATACATGTGTGTTCCCAAACTGTAAACTAGGTGAAAATTCTAAGTCTGGATGGTCCAGGAGGAAAAACAAAATAATCCTTCTGTTTATACCTGGGTGACCACCAGCTACACAGCACATGGGAGCCTGTCTACATAGTGTCAGGCCTAAACTGTAAACTTAACCCCAACTCAACACTCAACGATAAGGAGACAAAGTGACAATTCAAGACAGTGCTACTTTGGAGGTTATATATAAGCTGTGCCTTTTGTAAGCTGTCTCGAAACATCCAGGACTTTAACCATAAAAACGGAATCCAAGAAAACATGATGGAAAATGTAGATGTTTTTGGAAACTCTCAAAAGCAAGAAAGAGAGGGGAGAGAGAAAAACAGAGATAGAGACAGAGACAGAGAACATGAGATTCACTCTCAAAGAATATAAGCAAGTACCATCTTTTCTCTTCATTAAATTCCAACCTGTAGGAGTCTTCCCTCAGAGGAGTTTTCTGACATTAATGTGTACCAGAGTCACCTGGGAATCTTGTATAAATACAGATTCTGACTCCGTAGGCCTGGGATGGAGTCCAGGACTCAGATTACGAGCAAGTTCCCAGGTGATGTCAGCATTGCTGCCTCCCAGTCTCCACGTACAGCAGCTAAGCAGTCTAAACTCTTCTGTTTGAAATAATTACCATTGTATCTTCAGAAATTATGCCTTTGATGAACTGATTTCAGATGATTTCTCTCTCTCTTGCTCTTTTCCTCTCTGTGTTTTTCTCTCCACAAACCAATATATCTATATCTAGAAGAAGCAAAAACAAGTGGTGGCTCATGCTTGTAATCTTAGCTACTCAGGAGGCTAAGATCATGGCTCAAAGCCAGCCTAGGAAGACAAATCAAGACTCTTATTTCCAGTTAACTAGCAAAAAGACAGAAGTGGAGGTGTGGCTCAGTGGTGGAATGCCAGCCTGAGTGAAAAGCCAAGCAAGATTTCAAGTGCCAGTACTATCTCACACACACACACACACACACACACACACACACACACACACACACAGCATAAATACTGAAACTCTAGCCTGCATCAAATAAAATTTTGTAGCAACAATTTGAATTGTGCTTTTATCTACAGAAGAGAGAGATTTGTACAGAAGGAGCTGCACCCCGCTTGACAGAATCATGAGTGTCCAGAGAGGAAGACCCCTAACAGGTGAGCTTGCTCTGCTCTCCTGTCATTTCAAACCATCAGATTGGCTAAGTACTGAGTATGTTGACTCCATGAAGCTTTGGTGTCTGTGGCTCAACTTCAAAATCAACTCATCAGCATATAACATGGAAGTGTCCAGTTAGCTCCTCTTTTGGAAAATGAAGATTTAGACATTAGCCAAACTGCATGCTACATGGAGATAATTCAGCCGTGTGTCCCTCCTGGAATTCTGGACAACATCCAACTGGGAGGATCCATTGTGGCCTCCATTTTTCTGGCCCCCAAAATCTGTTTGATCATACTTGTATGGAATTCACAGACAGCAACCAACTAATCATATAATGAAAATGTTGACCAGAGTGTTCCAATGAGATTGGACTGCACACAGAGGTCTGTGCATTAATTATAGTGTTATGCAACTATTCATCTTCCAACCTCTGCTGGTATTTTTATAGGGCCATTAAAAAAGGCACCCGAGCATATTCCCTATCCCATCCCCAGGAGTGTCATGTTCAAGCTGTTGCCAATCTGGGTGAGGATAAAAAGTGCCATCCAATGACTTGGCAAGGCCACAGTCCACTGTAGCCGCTTGGGTACATTTCCCAAGCCCGATCTGAGTCACTGACAGGAACAAGGAGAGAGGGTGTGGGTCAATGCATGAACCTCGGGAATCCTAAATGGTTCAGGTTCAAATGGGATTAACTATTTCTCCAGGCAGTTTCTCTGATGACAGACTTCTCTGTTGGTCTTGGGCTCCGTAAGGAAGGGGAAAGGTCGAATTCAGCAGCAGCTGGCTGAGGAGTCATTACTTATTCTAGTGACTTGGACACAGCCCAGAAAAGTCCCAACTGCTGTCCCCACTGAACTGTGAAGCTTTGCTTCAGCTGTTCTGGCAGTTAAGCAGTTAAGGCATTGCAGGGCCAGCACTGGGACTCTATCTTCAGCCTCCTACTGCTCTGTCTATACCCCAGCCCTGGTAACAGCTACTCAATGGAGTCTAAGCAAGCCTCTGCCGTTCTGACCTGTCCTATGAAGGCCATGCTGGGAGAGACACATATTCAGCATAACTAAGCCGGTAGAGAGAAGCTGAGAACTCAGGCAGTTCGCCAATGCACTTGGCCCCTCCTTGCCTACATCTGGACACCTAAGGCTAAAAGCATCTGGGAATTTCTAAACTGAAATATCCCCAGGATTAATCTGCACTGCCTCTTGAATTTCTCAGCCGTTATGAAGTCTGAGTCGACTCTGAGAAGGCAGCTGCAATTACAGCCCTCAGCTTCTAGAGTCTTCCAGTGATGAGCAGATACCAGAAGAAAGAACAGAACTTGGCCCTGGGGGCTTTTGTTCCAGCTGGACTTGGTCAAGGACACGATGTGGACTAGATTTGCACTGAGGAGTAATGTGACATGTACATTGCATTTAGGTATTAATAAGCTTCATAAAAGAAATACAGGCCTTCTTACTGTGTTCAGTATGAGCCATGCAGACATCTGGGCAAGTGAAGTTTTCGGTAGTCTAGGAGAAAACAGCCTTCGAGTTTCAATTCCTGCCTTGGTCAGAACGGGAGTGGGTGAGTTTAAAAAAACAAAAAACAAAAAACAAAAATGGAGGCGAGTCTTTTGGAATGATCTGTGCTCTTGAAAGTAACAGTGGAGGTCTCCTGTGTATCCAATTAACTAGGACAAGCTGAGGAATTCTTCAAGTTTTCAGACTTCCCAGAATGCCCTTGCTGGTTGTTGCTTGGAATCCAGGGTGGCATTTAGAAACCTAGCATCACTTGAGCTTCTCAGGGGTGTGTGCCTTCAAACTTCTAGCATACAGGATGGGGGGTATGCAAATCATACAAAATGAAGAAAAAAATTGAGAGCTGAGCACGGGTGGAGACACAGGAGGCTGAGGTCGGAGGATTGAGGTTTGAAGCCAGCTCATGCAAAAGAAACTAAAAAAAAAGGCTGTGAGACTCCTATCTCCAATTAGTCATCAAAAAGCCAGAAGTGGTGCTATAGCTCAAGAGGTAGAGCACCAATGACCAGGCCCTGAGTTCAAGCCTCAGTACCAGCACACACACACACACACACACACACACACACACACCACACGGAAAAGAAAAACAAGTAAAAGAAATTAATGAGAGAAGTGATCTTCCTTTTGAAACTGTGTTTTATTTGTGAGCAGGAAAACAAGGGGGTAGGGAATATAAATAAATACACGTGAACGAGATAGTTCACTCACATCAAAATTACCCTGTGTTTTTTCATGCACCTCCAAATGGGCATGGCTTGAAGGCTGAGGAGCAGGTGTGTAACTCTCCCTCAAGGCTGCTGCGAAAGAACAGGCTCTGTGGCTTCTTGAGTAGCTATTGTGACATGTTAGTGGGTTCCAAGGGTAGTTTTACTCCAGGTGTGAATCTGAGTTGCTCTGGAGAAAGGCAAGAAGCGGAGCTTGAGGACTGAAAAGAACAGAAATAAACTGTTGGCTGACTAGCCAGGTTTTGTCCTCAAAGACCCCAATAGTCTCATCTTTGCTTTCCCTGATCTTTCTCCGAAGTGTGGGTAGGCTGTATATGTGAGCATGAGAGTAGGTAGAAAAAGAGTAGCAGGATTTGATCTCGTTATCGGAATGAACACCTACTAAACATATCAGTTAAGGGGGACTAAAGCCATACCACTTGGTTCTTCAATTGTCTTTAAATGGTTTCACAATCAAAACGCATTTTCCCCAAGCTTCAGAACACCAGTAAGTTGTTAGCCTCGTTAGAAGATCAGATTCTCCACAGAACTTGGGCTTTGATTTCCTTTTTGGGATTCTTTGTATTTCTCTTATGCCAATACAATCTTCACCAAGAAGCTGGTGCCCAGCATTATAAATGACAGCAGCCACAATGCTTGATGGCAGTGTTAAAGTCCTATTGAATAAGCAGCAATGAAAACTTTATCAAAATAATTAGTAGTGCCCCAAAACCACAAATAACAATGGGAGCCCAGCTGTATCAGATCAGCAAGAAGCACTGGGATATAATAAGAGAGTCACTTCTCTTTCTTACCTTTCCTCTCTTGTAAGTTCTACTTGGTTATTTTCTTACACACACTGAGGGAGGGCAGGTGGAGGGAGGAAGGGAGAAGGGATTGCTCAGAAAGTAAAAAAAAAAAAAAACCTTAACATCAGTGGAGTCACGTGATTGGCAAGAACCAATGAGGATGGACTAGAGAAAGGGGAACAGTTAAATTTGTAATTTGGGTTGTGTGAAAACTTCTTTGGGCCTCATAAACAACCACAGAACCACAAGTTGGGTACCCTGGCAGTGTCAGAAGTCTGAGCCCGCCCGGCATAGTGGTCATTAGACAGGACGAATCACACTGAATGCAAAACCACAGGGTTTCACAGCGTGGTAAGCATTTTCAACCCACAGCCAAGGCGGCGCCTTTTTTTTCTTTTTTTTTTTATCTTTAACAATTTGAATATTTGTTTTCACCAAGGTACATTTTTCATAGGGCTCTGCGAGTCCCAGAGGTGTTGAGACAGGAGGGGGAGGAGAGACCAAAGGAGCTACCATGGGAGACAGAGTAAAAATAGTGACCTTTCTTGGTTTTTCACTCTGAAGGTTCAAGAAATTCTTGAAATCCCCGCCTTCCGAAGAGGGTACATTTGCTGAAGGAAGCAATGGCTTCAGACAGCATATTTGAGTCATTTCCTTCGTATTCTCCATGCTTCATGAGAGGTGAGTACATGCTGGTCTTTTAATATCTACTTCTGTGCAGTCCTGTGTGTAAGGACATGGGAATGTACAGAGTCTGGGCGCAGACAGATCTCCTGGGTGTCTGCCGGTTCCCTGTCGGTTTCAAGGGAGGAATTCAAACGGAGGTGTGTATTTACCAGGCTATTGGATTACTTATTCTTTGGGTGACACCTCTTCTGAAATGTTTTAATAAATGCTGCCTTAAGCTGTTGTTGGAGAGGGTTGTTGCTGTGTGAGAATTGTGTCAAGTGCAAATGACTAGTGCTATTCTTGTTTCAAGTTCTGGAGATTAGAAAACTTGCATGAGAAGTACCCTCGGTTTGATAGTACTTGTGGCTGGCTTCTTGCTGGAATGACTCTGAATTATCCTGAACTTAGCATATCGTGTGGCCTAGACAACAAGCCTGCCCCAGGGCTTCGCAGGCACATGGATGAGCTACGTGGGCTCTGACGGGCACAATCTGGAGATTTCAAGGCCAAGGTGGTAACTTGACTTTCTCCCAGAGGCAGAGAACAGGAGTTATTGAGCTGAGCTGTTCAGGTTAAAATGCTCAGAGGGGACCGGGCTGTGGTTTTCCATGTGGCCTCATTTGCTATGAAGCCTCTTTCAAAAAGAGAAAGCAAGCCAGTCTCACCCTCAGCCAGACCAGCGGAGATGTTTCCTAAGTTAACTGTCCTTAGAGCTAAAAATCATTAGATTGCACACTCTTGACTAGCTCCGTGGTGGGCAAAACTTCCTGCTTTTATTTGCAAACCACCTCTTGAAATGTGCAAGACTGGGATTGAGCCATGAGTGTGTGTGACAGTGTATGATGCGTGTGTAAAAGAGAGCCATGCTGAAACCAACAAAAACAATGACATAAAATCGTGTTGCACCGGCACGGCTGTGCACTGTGATGGATGTCCCTGGCAGAGTGTGGCTGCATGATTTGGCGGAGTCAGGATGGAGAGATGGAGCCGGACAGAAAGGGGGGAATAATTAATTTTCTGGCACACCCAAGCAGTATCTGTGACTCATTTTGTATTCATAAAGCCAAGTGAGCAGGGGAATGCACAAGGTTGGCCGGCCGATTTGTCACTACAAATGCTCTTGTGAGTGCCACCGAGCACCTAAGCTCTCCGGTCCCTGAAATTTAGAAAATTAAAATTAAAAACTTGACAAAGGGTTGTGTGTGTGTGTGTGTGTGTGTGTGTGTGTGTGTGTGTGTGTGTGTGTGTGTGTGTGTGTGTGTGTGTGTGTGTGTGTGTGTGTGTGTGTGTGTGTTGGGGAAGGACTTAGAAAGAAAGCATGCCCTTCACCGACTGCAAGCTTTAAGAGGTCCCTTGTTAGCAGTGGAGGAAGTGGAATGAAGTTGAACCAGGTGAATAGTTTGACTTCAGATGGTTCCAGTACAGTGTAGTGTGTGAGTCACACATCTTACAGTGTGTGTGTGTGTGTGTGTGGCAGGTGTCACAGAAACACCAGCAGGGGTGAAAAGCTGAAGACTGCTAGCTGGCTGCATTTCCTCTGAGCTGCTAACAAGGAGAGGAAGCAATATTTGGGGAGTCAAAGAGAAACAATCTTCCTGTCTTTCCTCTGCTTTCAATACTCTGCTCAGAATGTGTTATTGTTTCCTATTTTATCAACCAGCAAAGGCAGACTCAGGAAATTTTGGAGCATTTCATTGGGCAATAGGTTGAGATCTCAGCTGGGAGGGCTGGCCTTCAAAGCCATCCCTACTGGCTCCATAAACAAAACTAGTGAGAGACACAGAAATGGAAGGTGTCCAGCCCCAGCCAATTGCCTGCCTTGCTGGGGGCTCTGGAGAGAAGCAAAGACTGGTCATCCGGAGGTCTCACTGGGGTTGCCAGGGAAGTCTTCAGGCTCACTAAGTCCATAGTAGAATATGGAGGTTCATTTCAGAGGCCAGATGAAGTCTCCACAACTTCCCGGTTAATTTCTTCTAAGAGATCCATCAACACAAGGGTTCAAATTGCCCTCCCACTCATCGGAGGAGGCAAGAGGTTATTCTGGAAACATCCACACCCTCAGGAGCAAGTCCCCCTCACCCCCACTGTCCCAGGCTAGCTGGCCACGGCCACTGCTTTGTGTGGTCACCCCTGCCGCCTATAATTTATAGCACATGACATCCTGGCTTAGCCCTGCAACTGTGAGCTGCCTGCAACATCTTGTTTTCTTTCTGGGATGGTCCTTTATCAGTCTATGCAATTCTCACAGAAGGAAACCCATAACTCATTTGTAGCCAGATAGCTGTGTGGAAATGGGGTGGGGTTGGGGGTGGGGAAGATGTGGAACCATTGTTCCCTTCCTCCTGGTGAGAGGCGCCGGTGTGCTGGAGACATAGGCATGCAAAAGAAATGTGGTCTACCACAGAGAAAGAACTCTTGCTCTGTCTCCCCCACACCAAGTTCTCTTTTACTATGCAGCTAAAGAAGATGAAATGTTCACTCGTGATTCCTTAGCATCACCCTACGTGGTTAGCCCTAGAAAATGTCTTACAGAAACCCAACTTGGGTCCCCTCAAAAAGGTGCGTGGAGGAAGCCAAGAGAGTTGTGGCTGTGTGCCCCACGCATGCATATTTCTGCAAAACACCCCAGGTACCCTGGCTCTTAGAAGTGGCTTAGTGGTCTAGGCAAAGCCTGAGTGGCAAGATACCTCAGTTCCTAGAATCACAGGTAGAAATCTCAGCGACATTGCTGGGTGTTTGTCTTCTTCACCACAGGCATTTTTCCCCCACAAAGGGAATTGCAGAATGCAAAGCTGAATGGATGGGTGTCACGTGCTTTTCTGGAAGCACTGTTTTGTGACCATTTTTCAAACAATTTTTTATTAAGGTATTTCTTAATTTTTTTATTAAGATATTTCTAGACTGAAAACTTAAGTCACAGAAAGCCATCCATTAAACTGGAGGGTGGGAGGGTGACCTTGGCTCCTGCCTGTAATCCCAGCTACTCAGGAGGCTGAGATCTGAGGATCATGGTTCAAAGCCAGCCAGGCCAGGAATATCTGTAAGACTCTCATCTCCAAAAAGTCAGAAGTAGAACTGTAGCTCAAGTGGTAGAGCGACAGCCTTGAGTAAAAAAAGTTAAGGGATGGCACTCAGGTTCCTGAGCGCGCACGCGCGCGCACACACACACACACACACACACACACACACACCAGGAGGGTATCCTTTATCATGGGAAATCTATGTTCATCTATTTGGGCCCATGTAACAAAATACCAAAGATTTGCTGAACCAGTATACATTAATTTCCTGGCATTTCCGGTAAGGCCTCCCCGGGGCTGGTGGCTGTCCCTGTTCATGCCTGTGTCTCGATCTCTTCTTGTAAGGACACTAACTATATTGCAACTGACACCTCAGTCTGTCTACACTGCCTCAATGAAGACTGTATCTCCAAATACCCTCACATTCTGAGGAACCATAAGGGTTGGGAATTTAATATATGGATTTAGGGGCCACAATACAGCTCTTTCTCGGCATATCTCGCAGTTCCATCCCCCCTGGCCCACGAGGAAGCTGGATTAGATGCTGGTTCCCTTTGTGAGATGGAGATTCATATCTAAAACTTCCTACACATTGTGAAACTATTTTTTTCAGGTGTTAAAAAAACCTGCCTAAATTCACACCCGTGCCCTTGGCCTGCACAGCAGGAAACTTTTGAGACTGACAAAAAGGCGATTTCAAGCTGTTTGATCTCAAAGCCATGCATGCTTACTTATGGCTGGGGCTTAACCACTTGAGGCAGGCCTCCAGCTCTGCCTTTTGCTGGTTCTTTTGGACACAGAATCTCTCTGAATAGGAAGCCATGAGCTTCCCAGCCTCCCTGCTGGCTTTCTCTACCCATTCACTCTGCCTGCAAAGGGGGTAGAACATTGTTAAAAGCCCTGTATGTAACTTCACAAGTTCAGCTTATAAATATAGGGTAAAACTTGTATCTGGACATACCAGAAATATGGTATGTTTTTGCTCATTGAGAATTCTGGTATAACTTTATTTTCTAGAAGGTTCTTTTTATTTATTTATTTATTTTTATTTTTGGCCCAATCCTGGGTCTTGAACTCAGGGCCTGAGTGCTGTCTGTGAACTTCTTTTTGCTCAAGGCTAGCACTCTACCATTTAAGCCACAGCCCTACATCTAGATTTCTTTAAATAGTTTATTGGATATCAGAGTCTCATGGACTATCCTACCTGGGCTGGCTTCATACCACGATCCTCAGATTTCTGCCTCTTGAGTAGCTAGGATTACAGACTCATGCCCCACCGAAAAGGTTCTTTTGAAGGGAGAAGCCATTTTGCCCATTGAGCCTGAGGGAGGTTTACCACATAGGTCTCTGATTCTGACAATTTCTTCACAATTTCTTGGTGACATTTGTCATTCTGTCTTTTGTCAAAGGCAGCTTTGGCTTTTGGTCTGCTGTGGGGGAAAGGGGGAGGAGGGCAGGAAGGCCACACAGGAAATGCGTGCAAATTTTCAGTTTCTCAGGTAACTTCCCAGTGATCTAGATGAGTCAATAAATAAATTTGTCTCATTCCAGTTCTGCAAAAGGGGCTAATAATGTCCTAGACAAACTTGCCTCTCAATTACCAAGTTCCTTTTCAAAAATCTTTGAAGGCCTCAGACAGAGGCACCAGAAAAACACATCCCAGATCTACTGAACGACATGGAACGAGTTTTTCACAGTATTTTATTTTTGATAATAAAAATTTAATCCTACCATTCCACACATGGGAGAGATTTTCCAATCATCTCAATTTTGTTTTTCTAATTCCCATTCTTTAGAGAAATCAGAGAAGATATCCCACTGTTGGAACAGACACGAATATCTGCCAGAGCACTTTTCTTATAACTTGTTCTTGGCCTCCCTATCCCACGTCCTTCTGTGCCACCAATGTCTGTGTTTAGCCTTTGGGGTGTGTAAAGGAAGCTTCAAGCCAAATCAAAGTGGTGTGCGGAGTGGGCTTTGGTGTGTGTGTGTGTGTATGTGTGTGTGTGTGAGAGAGAGAGAGACAGACAGAGAGAGACAGAGAGAGAGAGAGAGAGACCCCCCTAGGGATTGAACCCAAGACCTGACACTGTCTCTGAGCATCTTTTACTCAAGTCTAGTACTCTACCACTTGAGCCACAGCTCCACTTCCAGCTTTTTGCTGGCTAATTGGAAATAAGAGTCTCCTGAACTTTTCTGCCCAGGCTGTCTTCAACCACAATTTTCAGGTGTCAGCCTCCTGAATAACTAGGATTATAGGTGTGAGCCACCAGGGCCCAGCAAGGGGGCTTTTATCCCCGCAAAATAGGATCATTATGGCTCTCTTGAATGGTAGAGAAGCAGCTTTTCCTTTGAGATCTTTGTAGGCCGGAGACCTGATCGGGAGTGCAGAAAGAAAACACGAGACAGCTCCTAAACACCACAGGCCCCCAAACCTGCCAGCGCCACTGGCGTCCTGGACTGGCAAGCCTGCAGAACCTTTTCTTTCCTCTCTCCTCTCATCTTTCTCTTTTGCTCCTTCGATCCTCTTGGTGCCACCGTTTAGTAACAGGAAAGCGAATGCTGTACCCAGAGCTGATGGATATTATAACTGAAAGAGAAGCTCTTGCTCGGGTTTATCAGTGAGAACTGCGCTTGGCTACATGTAGAGGAAAATCTGACCACAGATGGGAGCTAGAGAAGCCATCAGCAGCCAGAAGCCAAGAACTGGTACAGAGGAACACAGGATGCTCCTGGGTTCTGGTACTACAGGGCTGAGCCACAGCCAAGATGGCCTTACCCCAGATCTGCCCAGGCTCAAAAGAGATGGGAGGCCCCCCACCCCTTCTCTCTGTGGACTTGGTCTTTATTCAGGAAGAAAAGCTTCCATAGCCTGGAGGCCAGAAGCATGTCATATGCCTCTGGCTGGAATCTTCCAAGGATGATGGAGGTGTCACTCTATAGGCTGCAGAGGGGTTACAGATGAGAGGAAGGATGGACAAATGGACTGGGGTGAGGCCAGGGTGATGTGGGGTAGGCTTGTCTGTGTTTGCTATGCCTTCAAGGCTTTAGAAATACAATTGGCTCTCCCTGTCTGTATCATCAGCTTCCTCATTCATTCATTCATTCATCCAATGACTACAGATGGAAAATAGTTGGGGAAAAAATTGTGTGTCTGTACTAAAGCTGTACAGACATTGTTTTTCTTGTCATTCATTATTCCTTACACAGAATGTAAAAACAAATACTTCCATAGCATTTCCATGGTGTTGGGTATGATCAGTAATCTAGAAATGACCAGAAGTACCTAGGAGGATGTGCATAGGGTTTATGCAAATCCTGCAGTTTTATAGAAGGGAACTAACCTCAAGACTGTCCCACAAGATACCCAGGGATAATGACTTGCCTAGAAATGGAGTTCTCCCTCCGGCCTTCTTCAAGTTTGCAGGTAGATGCTGCAGCGGATATTTATTTTTGATTCACTGGAAGTAAGGCCATGTAGGACATGATAGGCTGGAGTGGGGAGCTGGTTCTTAACTTCAGAGAACAATGACATGTCCATTCTCAATGCTAAAGCCTAGAGCCACCCAAAAGCAGACAGCCCCATGTCTCTGGAAATGCTACACATCTCAGAGCAACCACACCTGCCTAGGAGCTGTTACCTCTCTCTAGCAGGTAGGAATTGTGGCTCTTCCTCTTCCTCACTCTCTTGAATTCTCACAACCCCTTCAATGCAACACTCTAAGTTTTTTAATTTCCTTTTTTAGGGAAATCTTTCCCAGAGATGTTCTGTTTGTGCTTAAATTCTCTCTCATGAACTTTCTGGCCTTTCTTTTCTTCCACTTCACTTTCCTTCTTTCTTTTCTCTGTGTTTTTGTTTGTTTTCAGTTTCAGAGATGGAACTCGAAGGCTCACACATGCTGATCACATGCTCTACCACTGCACTACACTGCAAGTCTTCTACCAATTTCTTGAATGAAACTTGCTTTTCAATGTTTCTCCTGTGGAGAGGAGATAATAAATCTAATCGAGGAGCTGAATGTGATCGAAATAAACTCCTGTACAGAAGCAAGAAACCTCTTACTGTGTACAATCTAACATACGCCAATTTACAAAACAAGATCCTTCTTAAATTTACCTGGAGATGTTTTATCTTTCCTAGAAATATGAAAATCTGACAGTCCCCACACAGTGGCCCTCTATCTAGGAGACACAACACCTTGTATTGCTCCTTACAAGTTGCAGAGTATTTTTGCTCTGTAATTACTGGCCCTGTCTACTTCCTGAGTCTAGATGTAAGTCTCTCTCCCAGAGAGAGAGTCAATGCTTCATTTAAGGGAAAAAAAAAGAGGAAAGGAAAGAAGGTCCTTATTCAGGCCTTCCCGTGAAATAACATTAACCTTTCATTTTGTGTGGCTGTGAGACCAGTGTTCGTTTGGAGACTTGTGCACTGTGTATGTACGCTCCTCTCCCCTCTCCCATTCCTCAGGTGTCTATGTTTGGACGGACTTGCTCTAAATCAGTGAAGTCTCCAGACATTGCAAAGGACCCCAGTGGTATAGGCCACGAAAAATTAAAATCTTGATTTCCTACTTGGCTTGCTCAATGGCCTGTTCTTCTTAGGACATAACTCTCTTTTCTGTAAAACATGAAACCATGTGAAACTGACTCCAAGCCAACACTCAACAGATCAAATCTCAAAACCATAGCCCTGGGGAGAGAGAGAGACCAGAAGTTGTCCCAGGGCAAAGTTCTCCCTTGACCTTCTTCACAGGCCATCTGGCTATTGCTTCTGGTCTTTGGGTGTCCTCTGTGGACAGTGACTGCCCAGAAGAAACTGTTCTGGTTTTACGTAGAAACTAAGCTGGTAAGATCTGAGCAATAAATTAGTATCAACTGGGAACCACGCTATACAGCAGCCTCTGTCTTCCGCTCTCTTGGAAGTTTATTGGTCTTGATGGCTCTTACATTCTTCTGACATGTATAGGATTTTAAGGAAAGGGGAGGCTTCCTGATGAGATGCTGAAGAAAAATCTAGAAAATGTTGCAAAAGAATCGACTGGCCTGGTAGGGGTATGCTAAAAAAAAAAGTGAATAGATGTATGGACCTATAACATATTGTAATCCATGCCATGCCCTCGCCACACTCTATGGTGGGTAATGGATTTTTTTAGGGAGATAAAAATAATAGCTGGAGAAGAGCTGAGGGACAGCGCCCAGGCCCAGAGTTCAGGCCCCACGACTGGATTCCCCCCCCCCCAAAATAGCTGGATGCCAGTGGCTTATGCCTGTAATTCTAGCTACTCAAGAGCCTGGGATATGAGGATCCTAGTTCAAAGCCAACCTGGGCAGACACATCCAAGAGACTCTTATCTTCAGTTAAGCAACAAAAAGCCAGAAATGGAGGTATGACAAGTGGTAGAACAACAGACTTGAGCAAAAAGTTTAAGTTTCAGTACAGGAACAAAATAAAATAAGAAAAAAGAAAAGAAAGAAAGAAAAAAGCCAAAGCCATTTATCACTTAGGAAGGACTACTTTTCATCTCCTGTGCTCATTCTGTAATGTACATCGCCTTTGACATTTTGTTTCTATGACATCTTCAAAATGTGCAAAAGAGAATGCAGATTAAGTACCAGGCACTGGCTTGGGAGCCCCATCTTCTAGCAGCCGTTTTAACACCAGCCACAGTGTGCAGAGCCTTCTCCAACAGCTTCTGTTTGCACTTTGAACTCCTCAGTGCCCCGGGCCCCTGCCTGCATCCTCTCTGCAGGCTGCTTCTCTGTAGCTCCCTCCATCCCAGCTGAACTCCACAGTAACTCGCTTTGGAAGAATGCAGTTGGCAGCATCTGAAAGCATGCATGTGTGAAGCCCTTACATTGCTCTGGAGGAGCTCTAGGGAAGGGGAGAGTGGTCACCTCCCTTAGCAATTTCCATCTCTTTGCTCCACCTTCTGCATTACATGGCAGGAAGAGGTGAAAGCAAAGTTATGTGTGTGGGATTCAAGCTGCCAAGTGACTTTTATTGAATGCACTATTTTCAAAGATCACAAGAGCTGGTGCCTTCAAAGCCTTAGAGGGGATGAACAATGAAACATTAGCCATCTTTAACAAATACTAGCACTCAAAGGGGTCATAGAAAGACGTAGAAACGCTCACAATGGAAAGTATATTTAGCTGTCAATCATCCTACATCCTTCTTTTTCTCTTTGCAAAAAGCTCTGCCTCCCATCTGCTTTGCCTAGGTTCTACTCAAAACAAAGAAATAATTGTGTCACAGAAGTCAATGAATTTGTTTAAAAAACAAATAAACTAGGAGGTATATAACTATGAGACATGGTCCCATTCAATGATGCTTTGTAAGTCTTAAAGGTATGTATGTGTGTGTGTCTGTGTGTGTGCGTGCACATGCATGTGTACATAATCATTCTATATAGTCTCATTTGGCAACTTGAAATCATAGCTATTTGTACATGTTATATATTATATATTGTATATGTAATATCTGCACATACGATGTACATGTTATATATTACCGCATGCATATGTTGCATAGTACCATAACCAGGCATTTTCTCAAACTTCTGGAAAGAGACCATAATATTTGGCTCAAGCAATTTTAGAAAACTCTCCACTTTAGGACTTTTGAAGAGATTCACCTGTTCAAGTCCCACATTTGGCCAATGCATGAATCAGAACCAAAAACCAGGTCTACTTGACTTGTGTCTGGGGGTTTTGCAGGCCCACACTGGACTGCTGAGGTGGATTTTCATGTGAGAGTCCAATCAACAGACATTAGTCATCATCATTGCCCCTGATGAGCAGACCAAAGCCCTCTGCAGCGTTAGTGAGCCAGTATGGGAGAACTTTAAGAGAACAATGATCACTGCTCCCTCAACCCCGAAGACCTTCTGTAGGGCACACAAACAGAAAGCGGACAAGTAACGGGCAACTAAGTAACAGGCCACCCTGAAGAGAGGCTGGGGAAGAAAATTCACCCCTGTTAATTTTGGAATGTGGTCCCCAGGTCCTAGAACCAGGCACCCTTGAAGAAGAAGAGTCTGCTTCTCCCACCAGAATTGCAGAAGCCACCTTCCTGCTCCTTCGCAGGTGTGTGAGTTGGCAGACATTACAGCTGACACAGCAACACAGAGTATCGATTGAGCCTGTAGTCCCTGCAAGGCAGTGGAGTTATGTCACACGTGTTCCTCGCCTTCCTTCACTCACTGGTCAGCCGGTCTTCTCAGAACAGTTCTCACCTATGGAGAAAGTGTGGCTGGCACAAGTGAGGACTGGCCTGAGGTTAGACTGGACAGGAAGGGCCCAAGTCCAAAGGATGCCCAGCCCACAGGCCTCCCGCTGAGGGGACAGGCGGATACTAAGAGTTATCTGATAGATTCACGAGGGAGTTGAGCCTTACTGAACTCAAGGCTTGATAATGCCCTGCCCTGGAGTGGAACATGGTGGGAGGGCTTGATGGGAGGGCTTTAGATCCCCACCCCTGCCTTCGGTTACTGCATGCAACCTGTCCCAAGTAGAGCTGCTTTCTTGAGGGACACATTGAGACAGAGCTCCTGAGCACCTCTCAGGGGAGTAACATGCTCCTCTCAGCTTAATTTCCCATCTCAACTGTCCTTTCTCAGAATTCTAGAGCACAAACCATTGCTAAAGTCTTCTCTCCCAACTATCAGTTGTTTTTGTTTGGCAGTCTTGAGAGCCATGAGGTCTGAGGGCGGGGTGACACCATGAAGCACTTCCCATGCAAAACTGACAACACGCGGGCTCCCGGGCTGCACGAGGCTGGCCCTGCCTTTGCATGACCTGGAGAGGCGGCACAGCCTTACACTGTGTGCCCCACGTGTTTCTTGAGTCCCAGGTCCTAGGAGCCACAGATAGGAGGGCCTACAAAATAACCTACCCAAGTAATGGTGAGCGAGACTCTCCACCCCAGGCTGGAATTCCTGAGAAGTGACCCTGACCTTGGCCTTGGCCTTGATCAACATTTGCAGTAAGGCAGTGACCAAGCCATTCACATCCCTGTCTGTACAGTCAAGGTTCAACTTCTACTCAGACGCAATTGACTTACTATAACTGCAATACGTGGTCCCTGTCCCTTGGGTATTCCTGACCCTCCAGCCTCAAAGCATTGTGGGTACAGTGAGACGCAGGCAGGCTTTCTGCAAGGTTTTTACTGACTCCAAATACCTCTGTCATTTCAAAAGTCCTCCCCATCAATCCTCTGACTTTGCTGCGCGGCCTTTGCTCAAGTAGTTTGAGGTTTTTGGGTTTTCTTTTTTTTCTCTTTCTTTCCTTTAACCTGCATTTGTATAAAAGGCATTTCTCATCTGATTATTCTGGCACCCCTTACCACAGAGTAGAGGAAGTGCTTCTCCTATCTTCTTTCTCCCCTGGCTTCCCCCAGGAGTTAGGGGGGGCATTAATGACTGACTCCCCCCGCTCCCCGCTTGGCTGCAGCTTCCAGCCAGGGAAACCCTCTTGCTCTGAGCAGATGCGAGGAGCATGCCAACCTCTAATTGTTGCTAAGCAAACATTTTAATGGGAACAAATTAAAAGGTGCTCAAGCTAATTATTCTCTGTAATAAAAAATAGTAATAAAGTAAAATAATAAAATGCCATTGGAGAGGTCACAGGAACAGCTTTTCTTCTTCCAAGTGTACAATTGAAATTAAAAAAAAAGACAAAAAACTCTCATGCTATAAAGTAAAGGGAGATGGGCACTGGTGGCTCACACCTGTAACCCTAGCTACTCAAGTGGATGAGATATGAGGATCAGTGTTTGATAGCAGCCCGGGCAGGAAAATGCCTGAGACTCTTATTTCCAATTAACCACCTAGAAAAAAACAAACAAACAAAAACCAGAAGTGGAGCTGTCACTCAAAGTGGTAGAGTACTAGCCTTGAGCAAAATAGCACCCAAGCCCTGAGTTCAAGCCCCCCCCCACCAAAAAACAAAAGGTTAAACTGGGCATCTGTGGCTCACAACTATAACTACTGAAGAGATAAGATCAGAGGGTGTAATCTGGCCAGTTTGGGCAGACAAATCTAAAAACTGCTTATCTCCAATGAACTAGCAAAACGATAGAAATAGAGATGTGTTTCAAGTGATAGAGGGCCAGCCCTGAGGAAAAACAATCTTTTCCAAAGTTCCCCCCTCTAACCTCCTTTGGTCAACAGCTTTCATGGAGATTCCTTATGTCTTCGAACAACATAGCTGCACTGAAGTGGGTTTTGAAAGCATTCTTTCCGCTATACTTTTTTCCCACTGGTCTTCCCTCATTCTCTAAACAGTTCCATAGTCAGTCCTGTTTAATACATAGATGTAGATAGGCTTGTACATTGTACATGCCCACGTATGGGCAAAAGCACATGATAATTGGCTTTTTCAGCTATCAGCCCTGCGGTCGGGGTGGTCTCTGAGAATTATTCTATAGCAGGAAGTATCTGGCTGACTCTGATAGAATCGATGTCAATTCTTCAGGCCACTTCAGACCCGAGCAAAGCTTAACAGAACCTGCTTTCTCCACCTGCCAGTTTCTTCTGGGACCCAGGCCTTCTTCGTCGAGTCTTCGCTTGTGATTTTACTCACCTAAGGTGGATTTCCCAGTCGAGTTTCTCAGTTCTCACACAAACGATGGTAATTAAGTGAAACTCATACATTGTATTCAAAAATTGATATGTCAAGTTGAAACTCCTTTGTACACTATCTAACGATAATTTTTTAATTAAAATGTAAAAAAGAGAAAAGAAGCTCAAAGGCTGCTTTTTCCAGTACCTGCTACCAGATCCTAAAGCTAGATTATGATTAGGTTTGGCCTAGGTTTTGGATGTTCAAATGCCAGCTCTGAACTCTGTATGGTAATATAAAATGACCCAGCTTCTGAAGCGTGTGCCAAGTGTGCAAACACTTTTACTGCGAGCAGAGCTCCTTGCTGGGGGGGTGGACACGATATGTTTGAACGTTCTTCTTATTTGTTTGATGTTATCCTGCCCGTCACTCACTGTCTCTTGACTCTGAACCCCTATCTTTGCCTTCCCCAAATCCCTGAAAGTGTACCCCACTGACTGGGATTCTAAATCTCTCTGCTGCTTCACACTTCCAGCCCATGAACAACATAAAGACATTTCCTTTTCCATTGGCAAGGCCACAGCCTGGAGAATAAAGACCGCTCAGCTTCCATTCTAGCCCATTAGCATCTGAACATGGACTTCCCCACAAAGCTCTGCCAGTCCAAGTGTAGTCACTGCAGCCCGGGCTTCCCCAGGGAACTTGTCAGACTGTCTGAGCCAGGCACACCTGAGTGCACACCTGTAATACCAGCCACTCGGGAGGCCGACGTCTGAGAATCACAGTTTGAAGCCAGCTCAGACAGGAAAGTTCCTGAGAACTCTGATCTCTAATTGACCAGCAAGGAGCAGGAAGTGGAGATGTGGCTCAAGTGGTGGAATGCCAGCCCTGAGTGGGAAAAGCTAAGGGACTGAGCCCTAGCCCTGAGTTCAAGCCCTAATACTTGCACCAAAAGAAAGGGAAAGGGGGGAAGGGGGGAAGGAGGTGAGAAGGAAGGAGAGGAGGGGCGGCAGGGCAGGGCGGGGCGGGGCAGGGGAGGGGAGGGGGGGAGGGGAGGGCAGGGCAGGGCAGGGCATCTCCAGCACCAGCCCAGGCCCCTGGGCTCACTGATGGCATTTACCCCTAGGCCTCTCTGGCCTGCTCCTGTACCCAAGTTGGAGGAGGGGCGCGGTCCTCCAGCCCCAACCCCCCCCCCACTCTGCTTGCAGAATGATTTCGATGAGTGGGAGGTGCAGGGCCCGGCCCCGCCCAGCCTCCCCCTCCAACCCTCCCCCTCCCCGCCCCGGCCCTCCCTTCCCCTCCCCTCCCCCTTCCCCTCCCACCCCACCCAGCGCCCAGCAGCTGCACCTGCCAGGCTCTCCCTTCTGGGGAAGCTTCTCGAAGCACCCCTCGCGCCCCCGGCTCTGCTGCAGGGCGGGGCCGCCACCCCTTTTCTCCCCAGGAGCCCGGCCTGCCAGCCTCGAGGGAGGCATCCTGTTTGTGAAAAAGAACCGGCAGTTGAGGCCGGGTTGCGAGAGCGCGGAAACCGCAGCCTGCGCCGGCTGATAGCGGCCGGCCTTGCAGGAGTTCCGGCGCCCGGCCTGCCCGCCGCGGCTCCGCGCCCCCCGCGCCCCCCGCGCCCCGCGTCCCCACCCCGCGTCCCCCACCCGTGTCCCCCAGCGCCGCCTGCGTCCCCCACCCGTGTCCCCCAGCGCCGCCTGCGTCCCCCCCCCGCGTCCCCCACCTGTGTCCCCACCACGCCCCCCCGCGTCCCCCACCCGCGTCCCCCACCCGTGTCCCCCAGCGCCGCCTGCGTCCCCCCCCCGCGTCCCCCACCCGTGTCCCCCCCGCGCCCCCCCGCGTCCCCCCCGCGAGCCTGGCACCCCCCTGAGCCTCCCCCTGCGCCCCCTGAGCCTCCCTACCCTGCCTCCCCAGCCTCCCCCTCTGTCCCCGCACCCCCTGAGCCTCCCCGCGCCCCCTGCCCCCCCTAGCCTCCCCCTCTGCCCCCCGTGCCCTTCTGAGCCTCCCCCATGCCCTCCTCCTGCGCCCCCCGCGCCCCCCCCCGAGTCCCCCGTGTCCCCCTGCGCCCCCTGAGCCTCCCCACCGCGCCCCCTAGCCTCCCCCTCTGCCCCCGCGCCCCTCTGAGCCTCCCCTCCACTCCCTCCTCCTGCGTCCCCCTGCGCGCCCTACGCCCCCCCGTGTGCCCTCCTGCGTCCCCCCACGCCTCCCCCGCGCCTCCTGAGCCTCCCCCCACACCCCCCTCCTGCGTTCTCCCACACACAACCCCGGCGCCCCCCTCCCCCTTGAGACTCCCTCTCTCGCGCCCCAAGTCCCCTCCTGCGCCCCCCTGAGCCTCCTCAGCCCCCCCTCTGCCTCCCCGAGACCCCTCTTGAGTTCCCTGTGGCACCTGCCACCTGTTTTGTGTTGGTGTTGGTGTTGTGTTGTGTTTTGTTGGTGTTTGTGTGGTGTTGGTGTTGTGTTGTATTGTGTTGATGTTGTTGATGTGGTGTTGTGTTGATGTATTGGTGTTTCTGTTGTGTTGGTGTTGTGATGTTTCTGTTGAGTTGATGTTGTGTTGATGTTGTGTTGTGTTGGTGTTGTGTTGGTGTTGGGTTAGTGTTGGTGTTGTGTTGATGTGTTGTGTTGGTGTTGGGGTTGGGTTGTGTTTTGGTTGTGTTGTGTTGTGTTGATGTGTTTTTAAAGGACCTCTTGGCCACTGCTCTGAGCCGGAGGACCCACTGGGGGGCTAACCGGTGGCTGTGCATGGATCCTGACCCCAAATCACAACAAGGACAGAAAAGAAGCTGATGGTGTTTGCTCTGTAGTATGAGCAGCTTTAGCTTGTTTTAAAAAAGGGAAGGGAGATTAAGGAGAGAGCCAGGAGGGAGAAGTAAAAGAAGGGGGGCGAGGAAGGGAGGGAGAGAGAGAGAGAGAGGGAGGGGGGAGGGAGAGACAAAGAGGGAAAGAGGGAGAGAGAGAGAGAATGAGAATCTGATATGCCCTATGTGGAGAAAAGGGACTCAGGACCCAGCACCCAGCTTGCTCTCCTCTGCAGAGGAACCTAATTTGGTGGGGCGCACACTCTTTCCCTTGGGGGGAGGGAGGGAGGGAACATTAAAGCTCTTTCCCCATTTGCCTATCAGATCAGGGAGACAGAGGAGAAGCCGGTGGGTAACCACAGGTACAACCACAAATTTGCTGGAAACCAAGCAACTTGACCCTCTCAGGCAAAGGGCATAACTGAGAATTAACCTGAAAATAGTTGTGCACAAGCTGAAAAACTGTGTCCTCAAATCCGCAAGGCAGGCTTCCCGGAGCATGGAGAAGAACAGACAGCACAAGAGAAGGACACAGCAGATAGGTTCTGTGTGGGGCTGGTGGACAGCCCTAAACGAAGAGGCCCCTGTGCCAGGATGCACAGAGGATGCCCATTTCCATGCCCCCAGGCAGCCCTTCCAGCTGCCCAGACTCCAGCTCAACCCTGCTCTTCTCTTTTGCCCAGAAACAGTGCAGAGAGGAAGACCATGAACTTCATTGAACACCCTATGTTTTTGATGACTAGTGATGCCATCAATTGTGTGTGTGTGTGTGTGTGCGCGCACGCGCGCATGTGTGTGCTTGTGTGTGTATGTGTATGCTTACTAGTTCTGGGACTTGAATTTACAGCCAGAGTGCTCTGCATTCGCCTTTTCCACTCAAGACTGGCTCTCCACCACTTGAACTATATGTAGATCCGCTTTTGGCCTTTTGCTAGTTAATTGTAGATAACGAGTTGCGCAGACTTTTTCTTCCCTGGCTGACTTTAAACTGTGATCCTTAACTCTTAGCCTCCTGACTTGCTAGAATTATAGGAAAGAGCCACTGACACCTGACTTTGTCCAGACAGTCTCCCCACAGAAACATCTTGAAATGGACTGAGTCTCCTGTAGAGTAAGTCTACCAGGGAAATCACTCAGCACAGCTCCTGTTGGAGAGTCGGCCTGTGCTATCCTGTCAGCTCTTGCACGTTTCTCTTGTGACTTTGTCCCAAATTATCCATGTTCTGTGCTTGGCCCAAATAGCCAAAGACCTATGTATTCTAACAAGTCAGGTCTAGACCCACCTTATGATGAGACAGAAGGACTGAAGGATGACTAATTCTTAGGGAAACATCAGAAGACCAAGCTTACACCAGGTGTGCACAGCCAGACACAGTCCGAAGTGGGAGCCTGGCTATCTCCTGTGACTGGTGTTAGGCACAAGAGCCTTAGGGGCAGGGACAGGGCTGTTCATGCTTGGGACAGGGCCAGAGGAACTTAACCTTTTGGGGCATTGTCCAAACTGATGCATATACACAGATACACACACACATATACGCACATGCATGTGCCGCGTGCCTACGTGCTCAGAAAGACTGCTTCCACCTGAGTGATACCTAGTGAGAAAAACCAAACCAGCCTGGTTCTATAGCAACCTTGACTAGCTCTCTTCCTAACCCAAGAGAAATGCTCCAAGACTCTTGGTGGGTACGGGAGACCAAAGATGGTCCTGAGCTTTGTAGCTCATTGATTTTCCATCTGCACTAAGTGTGCAACATTCACCAGGCCACACTTCGAAGTGCAGGGTGTGACTGAAAACTTAGGTTGCATTGCTTTGCCTTTCTTCCTGATTTCCCAGATTCCACCTTACAGTGCATCTTAGCATCCTCAACGCGCATTTTATTTTCCTTATGCATTTTATTTTCCTTATAAAGTCTAAAGCTTTTAACCCTTTCACTTGAAGCACGCTTTCTGGTTTTTCTTAGCGTTGCTGAACTGCTTCGTGGGTCATCTTAGCTCTAGGAACATCGCTGTGATGCTGTAACTCTGGCTTGGTGGTGACAGAGGGGCGGGTAGCTCAGACTGGGTAGCTATGCTGGACAGAAGTGGTTCGACTTTCTGGGAAGGGGAGTCAGATGGTGGGTTTTTTGTTTTGTTTTGTTTTGTTTTAAATCAGGCCACGCAGAATCCTGTGCAATTTAAAACTTATGAAATGATCATTTCAATAATTTTCCATTCAATATATTCAGGCTGTAGTTGACCACACACCGGAACCACAAAATCAAAACCACAGAAAAGCAGGACTATAATGTGGTACCTCTAGGGCAAGAAGTTAACAGTGTAAGTGAAGCTCATTATTTGGGAAATTAAAAGACTCAAAAGTGAATTAAAATCTAGCAAAGGCTTTTGGAGAATGTTCAGAAACTAAGTTTTGTCACAGGCATACTTGATTTTTAGTAGCAGGCAAATAATCCATCATGAGGCCACTATAACAGATGGTAAATGACTGATGCTTAAACAAGGTGGAAGTTCATTTGTATCTCTTGTAGGAGTCTCATTGAATCATGTCTTCATGGTCATAAGAAATTAGGCGTCTTCTACCCTGATTGGCTGCTTTCTATAATAGTTGACTCTGGTCTCATGATTCAAAAATGGCTGCTTCAGCTCCCAACATGACATCTACATTCTCGCCAGTGGAATGGGATAGTATGGAGGGCAACTGTTTCACTTTAAGAACCGGTTTTGAAATTTTCCCACAATACTCCTGCCCACAACTCATTGACCAGAATCTAAACAAACACAGAGACAGTAAACTGGAAAGAGAACTAAGAAATACCTAGTCTTTGGCTATGTAGCTAAGTGCTAGGCTAAATGTATGTTTGATTTAATAGTTAATGTATATTTACACTAGTGTAAGTATAGCCTAAATGAATCTTCAACATATATTTAATAAGTATATAATATGTAAACTACATATTACTATGCATAGACTATATAAACCATATATTCTATGTATATACAAACTATATATTATGTATGTATAAACTATATATGCATAGTAATGAGCATACAATATCTAAACTTTATAAATATAACTAAATATGAATATACAATAACTTCATTTCAAATGTATAAACTATATATTACTTAGAATACATAAGCATATAATAAACTATGGTACTATGCATAGTAATGAGCATATAATATATAAACTATGTAACGATAACAAAATATAATACAATACAATATATAATGCAAAATATAGTACCATACAATAACTTCATATCAAATGTGAATACGTGATAAAATATATTTAATGTAATAGGTTTTTGTCATCTGTGCCACCCCTAAAACTCTCAGTGCTGTCCTTAATATATCTTGCATCCATCCTTAGCTGTGTATGCCCCCTCCCCCACATACCATCCATTGCCCCATGAACCCCAAGCCAGGCAGAAGGGTCTGCAGGGCCTCCTGCCCTCTCCCCGGCCCCTTTCATAACCAGATGTGTTTGCAGCTGGGAAGCAGGCTAGGAAAACAAAGCTCTGGCCTCCACAGCTTTGGGCTGGCACACCTTTGGGAGGTCTTCTGGTTGCCTTGAACCAGCTGAATGCAGGTGGTTTCCCAGGGATGGCATCAGCCACCCCCATCCCTTGCTGAGCACCAGGCTCCAGCTTTCCCCAGGAAGAGGAGAGAGGTCCAGAAGAAGGGATTCCCTTGTGCGCAGAGATACCCTCCCCACAAGCGCCAGCCTCCAGCAGGCTCCCAGAAGTGCATGTTTGCATGGTCTCCTGAGAATTCGCTGCTAATTTTCAGACATGCTGCAGGCTGGAAGTTAGCCATTTGCATCAGAGCAAAGGGTTCTTGGGCTCAGAGCTTTGGAGGTTGCGGCCTATGTCCCACTGGGCCTGTGGCTTTGGGCTTGTGGCAAGATGGCCGATCATGGAGGGTGTGTGTGGCAAAGGAAGCCCCTCCTATGGCTAGGAAGGACAGAAAGTGGAAGAGGACTGGTGACTCCAATTTCCTTCTTTGGAGTGAGCATACTGGAAACCTAGGGGCAAGATACCTCCACAGTGGACGCACCCAGGATGGAATTTTCTACTGAGAAACAAAGCATGTTCCCCGAGGCCCAGTCACTCTAGGGGTTACGCCAGCCCCCATCATGGAAACAGCTGAGGGTAATGTGGGCCTCAGACTTGCCCCCATCATGGAAACAGCTGAGGGTAATGTGGGCCTCAGACTTTTGAGGGGGGGCTGGGAAGGTGGCTCAGTGGTAGAGCGCTTGCCTTGCATGCCTGAGGCCCTGGGCTCGATTCCTCAGCACCATATAAGCAAAAAGAAAAAAGCCGGAAGTGGCGCTGTGGCTCGTGGTAGAGCGCTAGCCTTGAGCTGAAGAGCTGAGGGATAGCATCCAGGCCCAGAGTTCAGGCCCCATGACCAGACCCCCCCAAAAAAGGGCCAGACTTTTGGGGGGGGACCCCTTTCTCTCTCAGAGGCCACTAACAGAGACTTAGATCAGAACCTTCTGGAAGTCTCTGTGGAAGCACAAAGCTCTTATAAAAATGAATGCTCTTGCTGGATGTTGCTGACTCACGCCTATAATCCTAGCTACGCAGGAGGCTGAGACTTGAGGATCACAGTTCAAAGCCAGTCCAGGCAAAAAAAGCTGAAAATAGTCTTGTGGTTCAGGTGATAAAGCACTAGCCTTGAGCAAAGAAAGCTCAGGACAGCACACCCAGGCCCTGAGTTCAAGCTCCAGGACTGGCACAAATAATAATCATAATCGTAATCTTGTGAAGAACTCACTTCTTTAAGAGCATGAGTTGAGGGTTTTAGGGACTCACTCCCCCACCCCCCGTCTCTCTCTGTTACTGGGGCATCAACCCAGGGCCTAAGGATCTTTCTCAGCCTTTTTACTCAAGTCTGATACTGACCTTCTGGCTTTTTTTTCTGGTTAACTGGAGATGAGTCTTCAAGACATTTCTGCCCAGGTTAGCTTTGAACCATGATCCTCAGATCTCAAGTAACTAGGATTACAAGCATGAGCCACTGGTGCCAGGCTGCTTTCAAAATTAGGCTGCTTTCAAAATTCAGCTGCTCACGTGTACCTCCGTGTGGGCCGCAGGCAGTCACGCATCCTGTGTGAAACCTAAGCTGAAACAAGGATTGTGAGGTAAGGAAAAGGAGTCACTGGCTTAGGCGGGGCTGTGTGCAGTTTCTCGTCCTCCCGGAGTGAACGGTGCAGAGAGAACATGGAGAGCTGGGGTCTCGTGTCACCTGCAGGAATTCTTTCTCCGCCTTCTTGATCGACAGCCTGAGGCTTTAGAAATTGGTGCTAATTAAATGTCTCTTCCCGGTCCACTTTCTTAGTGAGACAAACCAAAACCATGCTCTCAGCCATCTCTAGACAGTGGGCACATGTGAGGCTGAGCTGAACTCACTCATGGGGATTCGCACGTCTTCTGGAGGAGAAGAAATAAAAGAGTGAGAGAGAAAGAGAGTGAGAGAGAAATGAAGAGAAGAAGAGAGAAACAGAAAGAGAAAGAGAAACTCTTCATAAGCCTTACATGTTTACAGTTCCTCCTCAGCTCTCTGCTGCATCCAGTCATTTGAGGAGGGAGATAGCGTGGCTTGGTTTTGTGTTTTCCACGTTTGGAAACTCTGACATGAGGCACTGATGGTGTCTCGACTAATCCTGGCATGCCCATCACTACCTGAACGATCCCGGGTCTGCCTCTTGCTTCCCCAATTGGTCATAGCGATAATGGCTGCCTGGGAAAGGCTTTCCACTCCTACCATCCAGCAGCCCTTGGTAGAATATTGTGGATGCAGGCGAAAGTGGGTTCTGGATGTATACGAATCAGCATGTGGCTGGGTTTTCCAGCGGGAGACGGGCAGAGGTCTGATGACAGCATCATGTCCCGCGGTGCTTGGGTGCCTCACCATTCGGGCTATAGTGATCCTACTTCATCTCCTCTTCCCCACCACACAGATTCATGCACCCACAAAATGTGTGCACGTTTTCAGGCCCACAGATCAGGAGACAAGCCTCTAGCTCCCAACAGAGAGAATGACAAGAGCCCTGGGTGGACGGGCACCTGGTGCCCAGATCAAAAACCCCAAGGAATCTCGGAGGGCAGGGCTTATGGATCCCAAAAACAAATTCTGGAAATGAGTACCGGGCCCCTGGTCCACAGGTCTGGAAGGACGATATGTGTACTTTTCAGGAGATACATGCATACAGCACATACAAAACTCTCAGGAAAGCCATCATGCATTACTGTGTAATGATAATACAGGAAGGACCAGGCAGAGAAGCCACTATTAAGCACCTACAGCACCTAGAAGAATGGTACTTTCAGTCAGGCTGGTGGCTCATGCCTGTAACTTCTAGCTGCTTGAGGTGCTGGGAATGGGAGGGTAGTGGTTCAAATCCCACTCCGCCACCAAGGATCTCAAGATCCCTTCTCAATCAAGAGCTGCTCATGGTGGCTCATTCCTGCTCATCCTAGATAGGAGAAAATAGGTGCATAGCACGTGCCCAGCAAAACGCAAGGCCCTACCTCAGCATAAAAAGGGAGTGGAGGTATGGTTCAGTGGTAAAACTCCAGGACCACCACAAGAAATGAAAAGCCCCCATGGGGTTAGCGTGGTTCCTGTTGAGATTCAAAGGTTACTTGAGGTCGAGCGCTGGTGACTGAGACATTCAGGCACTGTCTTCTTCATGACTTCAGTGTGCAAGCTGCTTTGCCCTGTTGCCGTGCGGCCTGGGAACAATTATGGGAATGATTAGATAGGCATTAGGCTAACTTTGCGGTGAGCTTTATTTCATTTCAATAGCACGCTCTGTTCTCAGCAGTTCAGGCTTCTGAAGGGCCCGGGTAGCTTGGCCACTGAATTACAACTCTGAAACCTTTGAAGAACCCATCAATGGACAGGGCAAAGCCAGGGTGTGGGGCGTGCTGAAACCAGGTTCTCTTGGGCACAGCGTGGTGTCTGGTTAACATGTTCCCTACTACCATTCTCCATCTGTAAGATGTGGCATTGTCTTCCAAGACTGCCTGGGCCCTTCTGCCTGGGATGTGTGACCACAGAGTAAAGTAGCTGATCCAGGACAGATGTTGCAGGAAACGTTCAGCCCTTGTAAGCAGCTTCTCCTCGGAAGGGTGCTGGAGATTTGCAGGAGTTAGGCTACTGGTGGCCCAGTGGAGTCTAATTTTCCTGCCATAGGCCAACTTCAGAAGTAACTGAATATCACGACCTGAGATGTATTGGAGGAGGAAAGAGCATCCCTCCCCTTTCTTGGACACAGAAACAAATCATAAAACAGATGTGGGTCTGTTTTCCTCTTCCCAGTTCCTACTTCTTTATCCATCCTCCTCTGGGGCCTTGGTAGTGTCCTGATACTCACTCTGTGACAAACTTCCCAGACCTTCTAAGGAAAGCAGATCACAGAATATTCCACGGCTTTCTCTATGCCCAGTAAGGAGATTTCCCTGGTGGCCCAAATAAACGGGCAAGTTCGAGCAAGCCTGTGTATACACAGGGATATTTTCTCATTCAAAGCAGTTCCTTTGAAAACATGCATATATTTTCTATGATGCGTCTTTATGATCCAAGGGAAATCATTCTACAGTGGTTTTGCATTTAATTTTGGCTCCCCTTTCCTCAAATAACCATGCTTAGCGTTGGCAAAGTTGCCTCCCCTTTCTGGGCTCATGTGTCATAGAAGGATCCCCAGAACATGGTTTAAAGAGAAGCATGCGATTGTACTGTCCCCCAGACCCAACTGGAAGGATCACAGGGCCATGCATACATTAAAGGTGCTAAGAAGTTCTGCAACAATGAAATCTTCCTTTGATTTTCTGTTTGACTCTGTCAAATCGATTTAACAACACACCTTGCCTTTTATTTATTTATTTTTATTTTGGTAGTAATACCTGTTAAAACCTTACAGCACGCACATTCAGATTGGCTGAGTAGATTATGGCTTGTGATATCTGACTTGTGATCTTCTCATTTGGAAACCAATTTCTACTCTCAGAACACCTTGTCTCAAGGTAACTCACACAGGTGCTTTCCGGGGGGCTGCGCTTAGCCCAAGAGAAGCATCCAGACCAAGCCTTCCTTTCTTAGCCTTTGTACCCGTCCCCTCTGCCTTCTCCTCTCTGCCCTCAATGGGTCTGTTATCCAGGCTTTGGCCCCTCCGCAACCTCTCTCTGTTGCCTGAGCATCTGCACTGAGCCCCCCTCCCAAATCACTACCTCTCACCACGTTTAACCCTACAGGACCTACTCAGGCAGTCACACTACTACAAAGTCACAAGTCTGAACTCATTTCTCCTGACCTCAAGGCACCCCTGTCTCCCTTTGAAGTCGCTCTCCCCCTCCATGGCTCACAGGCCTGCTCTCTGGCCAGCCACACCTGCCTTGCAGGCCGCCTTTCCACACCCTCTGCCTCCACTTCCAAGCTGTGCCCATTGGTAGCTCATGGCCCTGACCGTGGACATTCCTTCCACTCCTTCATCCACTCAGAATCTTCCAGTGCTAAAAGCAAGGGGAGGAAGCTGAACACCTGGATCATCTCCTGTGGCTTTCCTATATGTGCCACGGGATGCACCCGTCCTCCACGCGGGCCTCTCCTATGCAAGCTCCATGTGCTAGTGGCAGAAGACTCACAGCAACTCTTTGAAGTAGGTAGGAGAGGACAGCCCACACTGTACTGGTAAGAACGATGCCCAAAGGTATTCAGAACCTTGCCAGTGTCCCCTGGCTAGGAAGTAGAGCTGGTGACTGACCCGGGTCATTTGGTCACAGAGCCTTGCATTCCCTGCTCCATAGTTCTGTTTCTTCTCCACAAGGGTTTCTCTCCTTCTTTGGCCCCACCAAGGGCTGAGTGCGCTGTCTCCTTCTGTTCTTAGTCCCCTCCAGGACTGTGGGCCAGGTGGGATGTGTAGCAGCTTTGCTCTAGGAATGGATAGACCTGGCTCTGATCAGAGGAGAGAGAGGTACAGGGACAAGCTACCTGTGCAGCGGCAAGTGCTAGAATGGAACCTGCATGGTATGACAAGGACCATGCACACACACACTCACACTCACACACACACACACACACACACACACACACACACACACCATTAATGACACAAAGCTCCATATGTTTCTTCTTTCTAAATTATACCCCATCTTCCATTTAGATAAATAGAGAGAGAGATGCATATATGCATTATATTTTCTTTTGTACATTATACATATATTTATATACTAAAAGGTACCTATGGCTACATCCTGCTTAGGTTAGGTTTTATAGCATGGAAGTGCAAACTGTCAAGTATGTTCTCCCAGCCAGGGATCTCTGCTCTACCCACAAAAATGAACCTTCAACTCTTACCTGCAGACCTCGAATCCAATTTCATGTACAAGCACTGATGTATTGAGGGGAGGCAGGCCATCTTAAAATTGAGAAATGATGTAGATGCATATATTAATAGTGGGAAAGAATGCTTGCAAATGCTATGCTGAGGATATTTGCATCATTGGGGGAAAACTATTGACTATAATCATCCATAAGCTAGGTCTTGACTCTGTACATGGTGTTTTATGGGAGCAGTCAGGCCCATTTATCTGAACAGTCTCCATGACAGCTCTCTCATTTCAACAGTGCTAGGTTGTTTTGATGGAGACTTTGTTGACCAAGTCTAAAATATATTTTAGTCTTGGATTTTACTGATAAAATATACTACCCCTGCCTTGTATTCCCCTGTGAATATCCAACAGCCTCTTCCTGGAGCTCCCTCCTTCTTCCCTCCTTCCCTCCTGTGAAAGAGCTGGTGCTACTGCTCATCTCAGTGTATAGTGAACATACAGCTCTCTTCAAGGCAAAACGATTTCCAAGGTCATGTCAGCTTCTGTGAGGATGAGGTGAAGCTTGAAGTTAAATCTTTAGATACAGAAATTTGGATGTCAGAGCTTTTGTATACAAGCAAAAATCACTATTGGTGCCCCTTCTTTTATCTCTTCTTAACAGCTAATGTGTATCATTTCCTTCCAGAATCCCCTTTGTGGGGATTAAGTTCCTGTGGGAACTGACCTGTGGAAGTACGGATGGCATGTATGGTGTCATCCTGTGTCCATGACACGGGTACCAACTCTTGATCCCTTGAGAATGAAATCCAGTCTGGGCAGGAAAGGCGTTGAGACTCTTAACTCAATTAACCATCAAAAAGCCAGTAGTGGAGGTGTGACTCAAGTGGCAGAATGCTATCCTTGAGCACAAAAGTTCAGGCACAGCACTCAGGCCCTGAGTACAAGCCCCGGATGAGAGAGAGAGAGATGGGGCAGGGGAGAGAGTTGATCAATAGCATTGCAACAGATACCATTCAGGTCACTTACTTCAACAATTCAGAAACCTGAAGCATCTTTAGAAGTACATTGCAATTATCTTATGAAGATCTAGTCATCTATTCTGGCCTAGAATTATAGAAATAAGAGACTCTTCCGAATGCCACAGAGTTCTACTACCCCATAAGCATGCTTTTTGTTTATGTTTACTTTGTGCTGGTACTGGGGCCCTTGGCATTTTGCTCATGACTAGGATTCTGCCACTTGAGCCATAGCTCCACTTACAGAATTTTTTACTGGTTATTGGGAGAGAGGAGTCCCACAGACTTTTCTGCCTGGACTGGCTTTGAATTGCAATCTTCAGATCTCATCCTCTTGAATAGCTATAAGCATAATTTTTTTAAAAAGTTATTCTCCACAACTAAAGTTACTAATATCCTACTTTGTTTTCTCTCATAATTGGAAGAAAGGGAAAGTAGCATAGTTGTATGTGTGTATCCTTTTGGATGTCTACGTCCGATAAACAGAAATGTACTGGAGATTATTTTTTTTTACCATTAACAGCTAAAATATAACTCTTGGAGGGAGGCTGAGAGACATAAACACAAATAATATATGCTTAGGCCAAGCAATTTTTGAAACCTCGCTATTAAATTTGAACCTCGTGTTAGATATGGGGGATTAAGCTAAAGATCATATTTACTTTAGTAAACTTTAAAAAAAAAAAAAAAAGAAAAGCAGCCTAATTCAAAGTTTGTTTCTGACCAGCTACCTTCTTAATCCCTTAGCACCTGCCAGAAGACATCCAATAACCCCTTCTTTAGGTCAGAGAAAAACACACAAAGGAGAAAGCTGGGGCTAGACTGACTCAGGTTACAAGCCAGCTGCTTTCCAGAATCCGTTAAGCTTTAGGGTCCAGAGCTCTTTTTGTGGCTTTCTACAGACTTTATTTGAACAGAGAAATTACAACAGCACTGCCCACATAAAAGCCAGGGAAAGAAACTGGCCAGGGCAGAGATGGTGCCTCAAATCCCACTATACGTTCAAGCAAAATGCTAATTAGTAAGAATGCTTTTTCTGCTTCTCAGTTATCCATGCTCTTCTGCTCAAGGGATGGGAATGTGATAAATTCCCACTGACCATCATCCACCGACCACTTGTCCTTGGTCTGTGGCTCTCAGGGCACTGAAAGCTCCCTTGGAGTACGTCTTCTGTTGCTTTGTCACTTACTTTTGCTCCTCTGACGAGAGAGCCACGTTGTTATAGACTCATCTTTTCTATTTGAGCTCACTGGAGGAGAGGAGGGGAGCTAATCTACTTCATCCTGATGTATTTGCATATGCATCAACAGCAACTAGCAAGGTCTAGTGACAACTCCTATGGATCAGAAGTGGCTGATCTGATGACTCAGAGCCGGGGATTGAGATGAATTCTCCAGAGGGAAGTTGATTCATTGATCACGAGGGCTCTGGGCTTGAGACTGGATAAAGTCCTGAGACGATGAAATGTCTCTTCCATGTCAACAACCATACAATGGCCTGCCATCATTTCTTAAGGAGGACTTAGTGAGGGAGAAGGGTGGTCTCTGCTTCAGATGATATGGCTAGTCATTTTTATGTACACCTATTGATTATTTTCACAACCTTTTATTAACTATTAACATTACCAAGTAGTATTCCAGAAGCTGGGAGTAGAAAGAAAGTCAGAAATCAGCAAGATAGAAACATTTCCATCCACTAAGGACATATATCTCAGTGACATAAAGAGTGATGAGGGACATAACCCAGGAGTTATCCATGCTCTGGACCGCTGTATATCTAAACACCAAGGTAGAAGGAAGAGCTTATGAAAAGGGATTCTATCAGCATTAAAATTCCTGGTTGTGGTGGTCTCCAACTCAAATCTAAGGTATCAAGGTTTTCTTTTTACATAATTGTGAAGTTTAGGAAGTTGGGGAATCATACTTTGCAAGTGGTACAAATTAATAGATTGAAAACACCTTGAAACCAGAGCATACAGAATGTGTTTCAGATGCCTCTAAAGCCAGAGATCCTATGGAAGGTCAACAAACAATATCCAGCTGTCGGGGTCTCCAGTGCTTTTGCTGAGCCACTCTAACGCAAGACCTCATTGTCAACATTGTCTCTATGCAGCTCAGTGTGGACACTCAGGACACTCTCATGTAAAATATTCAGAGCAGAAGAGAGTGAATCTAACAGACTCAGTGTGGATGGAAGAGAGTATATAAAGCAATGTGGGCTTGCATGATCATTTTTCCCACGTGGAGAAACCAAAAGTATAAGATTGGTGCCTTGTTTGGTGCACATAGCCTGTTTCCGGCAGAAACAAGGAACTTAGAGTTTCCCTTTGATCCATGGGCTTCCATGGTCTTTGCTCAGTAGCCTTCACTCCTAAGTCAGAAGTTCATCGTGTCCCTGTGCAGGCAAAGGCCGGAGAGGGATGAGCAGAGGCCGAGAGCATCATGGTCAGAGGGAGATGCCCTTTGCACCAAGGCTCAACCAGCTCCAAGAACCATCCTGCAGTCTGTTTTCCAGTCATTCCCATTCACTTGTTAGATATGCTCCTGTGTAATTGCCATGGCCCAGGGACAGGATGAAGTATAATTAACATTAAAATTACACAGACCAGACAGTTACTCTTCTTTGAAGAATCAGACCAAACTTTGCAGTGATGTAGCAACTCAAGATCACCTGGGAGAAAGGACAGCACTGCAGTTGGCTTGTGTCATAAGGTCACTTCTTCCCTGTGAGCAGAGACCACTAGGCCAGGAGAGAAGATAGTAAGCAGGATTCACTTCAGCCTTCAACCATTGCCAGCCTTAAAAGCCATGTGACTTGGTAGAGAGTTTTTAGTCATACATCATCGTTTAGCAATAAGTACTGGCGAGATTTCAAAAAGAAAATAGACTATGGAAAGGTTCGAACCCAGCCGGGCTGGCAAAGGGCTCAAAGATGCAGCAAGATTCCCTCCCGTGGGATCAGATTTCCCTGTCCTGATTTCTTTAAGTCCAACAGGGAGCCCACTGATAATTGTGTCATGGTTCAACACACACACACACACACACACACACACACACACACACACACACACACACACACACACACACACACCTTGAATCAGGAGCTCTTTTCAGACAATGTCTCATTTGACATGCTAATAGAAGTGTAATTTTATCTCCTCCTGAAATGTCCCTTACTCTCTTCTTTCATGATCATTTTCAGTGTAATCATAGTCAATGTAATTACAAAAACCAAGTCCATGTTGAAATATCTCTCCTATCTGTGATGCAGAGAGAGACACAGAGATAGAGAGAGAGAAAGAGAAAGAAAGAGAAAAGAAGAATAGGAAGAAGAAGAAGAGGAGGAGGAGGAGGAGGAGGAGGAGGAGGAGGAGGAGGAGGAGGAGGAGGAGGAGGAGGAGGAGGAGGAGCACATCTTTGGCTCACCACTGCCGAAGTTTGACCTTGACCTTGAATATTTTCAAGGTGCAGATTCAACTATTTGGCTATAACATAATTAGAAAATCTTTCTACACAATTGTACATCATCTAGTTTTTTCTGTGTGTGTGTGTGTGTGTGTGTGTGTGTGTGTGTGTGTGTGTGTGTGTGTGTGTGTGTTAGTGTTTCTGGAATCTGCCTCTATTCCCTGGCCTCCCTCTCCTGCCCTCCATCGATCCTCAAAGAGTATTCCAAGCCCAGAGCTGAGATAGGACATTCCAGGAATGTACTGAGTTAACTCCATCATCCAGTGACTTGACACTGGTGCTGGTGGTGATGGCAGAAGGAGGGCCACAAGATGGTTATGCTATGGCCATATCCATAGAGATGATAACACAGAGCCAGTCCCAGTGAGTCTTCAAGGTGCCAAGATAAACACACCCCATCAAGAAGATGCATCGGATCTGGCTGTGGAAGAGGCTGACAAAGCTTTAAGAGGGTGTGGGTTTGAATTGTGTCCTTAAGTTAGAGAGAACTTTCCGAAGATGGCATCTTCTGTCAAGAAGTGCCACTTGGTCAGACTTCTGAGAAAGTGTTCATAGACTATCATGATTGGTGTTGATGGTGTAGAGACAGTGGGAAGGGCAGAGAAAATAACAGGGAACAAAGCTGGACCCATAAGACTAAGGTCTACAGGGTGAAGAGATATGATGTAATGGAGGCTCAAGGACATTGTGGAAAGCAGGGGACATAAGAGTTCTGGGTTGTGGGAAGAACTCTGCCAGTGTTGGGAAGTGGTATCAAGAAAAAACAAGAAGATTTGATTGGAGGATATTCCTATAGTAGATGTAGGATTAGGAGGTGACTTTGTCCTGAAGGGAAGAAGTGGATGAGAAGTGATGAGAAGGTCTGAGCTCTGATGGCTGGGTGAGCTGTTATCCTGGATGAGCGACATTGAAGGAAGACCAAGGGAAAGGGAAAGATGGAGGTGTTATATGGTTGGATATGTTGGATTTAGATCCCTTTTGAAGATCCACTTGATGAAATTCAAGGGAATCATATGTGGTCCAGAGAGGAAGCAGACTAGAGATAGAGGAACCAGCAGTGGAGATCCGGTCAGCCTAAAGAACTAGGACATAGTCCTTGGGGGCTGGGGGACCTTTTCCCAACACTTGAGAGAAAATTTGTTGGCAAGAGACAACCTGTCCAGTGCACCATTATCTGACCGCTGTACACAGGACTCGAGTTCTAGGACATCATCTTCTGTCCAACAGAGAGGATAGCAGGATGCCCACATGTTCAATTTTCTCCTAGCCATTATCAAACAAGTAGAATGAAACATGAGAGATGGACCCCATTGACATTTTTATTTAACCTGATATAGCCAACTTTTTTCACTCCACCATGTGTCAAAGTTGTTAATGCAATCATTTGTGATCTTTCTTTTTGGTATGTCTTTGGGATCTGGTATCTAGTTTAAGTTTACAGAATATCCCAGCTCATACCAGCCACCTTTAAAACCACCTGCTCAGCATCGATATGATGTGCTGGGGGTGCCCACCGCACCAGGTGACACATAGATCGGGTGAGATTGTCATCTGTCCTTCTTCCCAGGTAGACTTTTGTGTAGCAGGAACTGTCCTGCAGGAACCAGGAAGGCTGTATCCTACACAAGTCTCTCTCAAGACAAGCTGTGTCTCCTTTTCTCTGTATTTCCAACACCTTCATCCTGGTGGAGAAGTACCGTGTACAAGCATAGATCAAGGCCCTGCCCTCAGCCTCTCTCAGGTACCAGTCTGAGTCCCAGGATCAATGTATTGGCTGACACTACTCCAAGCTCCCATTCGCCTCTCGATCAAGGGAGATAAGGATAATCTTACCGTCATGGTGTCCGGTACTCCATAGGCAGTAACTAAGATACTAATTGTGTGAAGTTGAGAGGGGTTACCTAACTTGCTTAACGTCAGAGCAGAAACTCCAGGGCACATCTGGCTGAGAATAGTTCCTAGGCGCTTCACCTCTGAGCTTATGTAGAACGTTTTGTTCCATGTTTGATGGAGAAGAGTGCTTTGGAGGGTCTGAAAGACAGAGGTTGCACTTTGCTGGCCCAGTGGGGAGTCTCTATCCCTCTCAAATTTTCTTCTAGTGGATGCCTAGCTCAGTTTACCTGAGGGTTTTGTGAGAACAAAGCCAACATTCCACATGAACATTAAAGATGTTCCATTTTCACGTCTTTGGTCTGCCTACACATCTCCTACAGTGTATAGGACTGGGAAATACAGTGCCTGGCTGCTAAGCTATGATTCAGCTTTTCAGCACCAGAGGAACTGGCAGCAGGAACAGATGAGACTTTCTGACTTGTCTCAGTAAATGACTTAAGAGGGGGATGAGCCTGCCAGTGATGATGTGAGAGAGAAACTTACTCCCTGTGAGAGAGCCTCCAGAGACTTGCCCAGCTGTGACAATGTCATGTGGCAAAAGCCAAGCCACGGCATTCCAGCTGGGGGTAGGAGGGCTGGCTGCCACACGTTCCAGCTGAAGAATAAAATAAAATAACTGTAAACGTGTCAAGGCCATTTGGCAAATCTTCAGTGCAGTCTGGGGGGGGGGGGAGGAGGGGGAATCACATAATTGTGCTGCCCCACACTCCCTGGGGATTGGCATCGAATTCAAAGGGTGCTTCAGAAGCATTCTGCTGGGTGGGGGCTTCCAGCTGTGCCCACATACCCTGCTCTCTTCTCCAGAGTGATATCCACCATGCACGCAGCGGTGCCCAGACCCTATGGGGGGAGGGGCAAAGCTTACTTCCCAGAGGCCCTCACACTGGAGGCAGAGCTTAAAGAAGAGAGTCGAGGGCAGCCAGCAGGTGGCCTGCCCTTGGTGGGGTCCATGATGAATGTGGAGAGTGAGGATGGACCTCTGGAAATGGTCATCTAAGTGATGGAGTCCGTTTGGAAAACTGACAATTCCCAGGCTCAAAATAGATGGAGAGTACATTATTGATAGAGAATAGGGGAAGGTGTCTGTCTAGTCTAATATGACTCAAGGCTAGTATTTAAGATGTCATGCTTTAGAGGACAAAAGAGGCTGTTTCTAAGAACATAAAATGAGACACTCAGAGCTCTGATGGTGTTTTGTAGGACAGGGAACACATAGCATGTGTGTTCTATCTGCCTATCTCTGCCTCTCTTCTTTTCCCATCATGGGGGATAGGGTGAACATGGTGGTACAAGGAAGAAAAAGAATTCTTATAAAGCATGTAATTTCTAAAGAACTCCATGCAGGTCAATAAAAATCCAATCCAGTGGTAGCAAGATTTCTGAGGGTTTCTTCTAAAGGTGGGAAAAGACTAGTGAATTAACCCTAAAACCCTGAGGTAGAGATATTAAGATTGTAAGTATAAATCTCCCAATAGTATCTCAGGTAGAATGGAAGCAAAGTCTCTGGCTGATGGAGACATGACATGAACTGAAGAGTCACTCAGCTCTCGGAGGTATGGTTTGCGCCCTAGGGGACTGAGTGCCCTCTGGGAGCATGAGACAGGCATCTTTCTGGGACACAGACAGTCTACAGGGCCTCGGGATCAAGCAGCTTCCTTCAGAAGCTTGGAAGTTCCAATGTTTCCACCTCTCCACAGGCCCAGCCCTATCTTGTGGTGACATCTTCTGGCACAGGTGCAGTCGATTGGATTCAAATGAATGCCCACCGGTCCCAACAGTGGACCAGGTGATAAGAGCAAGACCCATGTTCTTGCCCTCCAATGGAAGTGGTATCTGTGATATGGCTCAGATCTCTGAATCTGTGGGGCACAGAGGTGGAGGGGATTTCACCCAGGGTCCTTTGAGATGCACTGTTATAACCCAGGCCTGTGGCTCAGTAGTAAGGACTGCTACTGTAGATCAACTGAGACTAACCAGTCCCTCCATGCAAAAAGAAGGTCCTGGTCCTACTTGCTGGGCCTCTTATTTTCTAGAATTATTTGATACAACAAAATTCTGGCACCATTAGAACCTTTTCAACCTATGGGGTGTCACCATTGCTGCTGTAACAGGTTTCAACCCCTCCACAGCAGTGTTTCTCTGTGGGTGGTGGCTCATGGCTCAGGGTAAACACACACTTCTCTGTTTCCACATTGTCCCTTCTTAGGCCAAGCTTTACCTTAAATTCAGTCACTGCAGCCTTCTACTTGTTTTCCTCAATAGGAAACAGTAGTGCAAAAGGTTTTCTACATTAAAGCAATTGTAAATTGGTAGGATGATACATTGCAGCCATTGCAGCAATAGATAAGCACAAAGTTGGAAGATGAATACTTGTGTTCTAGCTGAACAATGTGTTTGGGGGTGGGGAGGGGAATCTCCAACACGTATAGACTGGATTACAGACTGATCACAGACTGGACCCATCAGACTGGGTCACAGCGCTCACTTCAGGCACTTCAGCCATTCTGTGTCAGGGCAGAAAACCTCTTTCTGACCTCCTGGAAGGTGGAGGCTCCTCTTCCTTCAGGTGGTTGCTGTCCCCTGAGAGTAGATGCAAGTGCTGGCCCTGACATCCCAAGGTGTTGGCGCTCCTGATAAAACTGGGGTTTTGTGATGCTCTTCTGGAGACATCCTGGCTTTAGGAGATCACTGATGTAATTTGGGAACATGTTCCCAAGGTTCATTTATAAAATAAGACAGGGGTGAGTCATCTTGTAACAGACTGCCTTTCCCCTTCTTGTTCACTCATCATCATCAAAGTGGAAACCATCAGTTAAGCACAAAAGCGAACATTTGTTTGGATGTAGTCGTGTCTACAGTGGACGAAGTTTCCCACTGTGTGAGTCTCCCGTTACTGCTGGTTCTCCTTACTGGCTCGCAGGCAAACCCGTGATCTCCCTGCCAGCTGTCTGCTTGCTCCTTGCCTACAGAGACTGGCTCGCTCTCACCCATCCAAAGCCAAGTGCTAGCGGCCTGCACAGCCATCCCCGCCTCCCTGCTCATCCTGGGTCCTCCGCCATTGGAAGACTAAGATGGATTAAGATACCTTGATGACTTTTTCAGGTTGGGAAGTGATTCCACATGCATTGTGATTCAGACACCAGTAGTTTGGAAGGAGAGTTGATGATCTGAAAACAGCCTGACATGAACTTGTTTTCCAAACAGGAGAAACGTATGAACTCACCATTTCTTTGCCAGTATAATGAAGTCATACGTTTCCTGTACCAGTATGTGTCTCCGTGATGCGAAATAATAAACTGTGATGTGGAAATGTCTTTGTAGTCACTTGCTTGATTACATGAGCAATAGTTTGTGGATATGTTTGTTTCTCTCGTACGTTTTGTGCTCATGTGTGCATTTAGTAAGTATTTATCTTGAGTGTCTACTGTGTGGCTGACACGTTCTACTTGCTCGGCATAGAACCATGAATGAACAGGTAGAATTCATGATGTTGTGAGATTTTTTGTTGGAGTGAGTCAAACCAGCTGTGGGTGGCTCACACCTGCGACCCTATCTCCTGCGGACACTGGGCTCTGAAGACTGAAGTTCAAAGCTAACCTGAGCAAAAAGAGAAATCTGTGAGACTCTTATTTTCAAGTAACTAGCAAAGCTCCAGAGATAGAGCTGTGGCTCAAGTGGTAAAACACCAGTCTTGAGTGGAAAACCTACGGGGCAGTACTCAGCTCCTGAGTTCAAATACCAGTGCTGGTATCAAAAAAGAATAACAAAGTAAACTGACAAGCCAAACATACAGTGTGGGCAAATGAATTAGAGCAGTGTAGAAAAACAAGATAGATAAGGTATGTCTGAGGGGGTAAGAGTGGTAAGGAGGATGATGGGTGTTGTATGACTTAGGGCAGGGAGCTATGGGTGTGTGCCACAAGTACATACCAGACAGGAGGAGAGACAACAAATCACAAGCCAGTGAACACATTCTGTTGTTGTCACCACATAAATTAACATGTCCATTGTAGGCTAGGAATGTCTCAAATGGTCATGTTTCTACTGCTCTTGCAATTCCTTTGGTCTTGTAATGGAGAACTTGACTGTGATTAAGGTAGTGGTGTTTTAGATTGGACACCACCAGCCACTGTTTTCATCCAGAATCACAGTGCCAGATCTCCATCTTCTACACAACATCTCCATCTTAGTTTTGCCCTAGGAGCAGATGTGTGTTGGCTGATTCCAGTTTTCTTCACCATCTTCTGGAGGGAAGAAGCACAAAAGAGGGTCCTAATTTACTGATGATTGCAACTCTGTTGGTGTATCTGGCCATGTCACCACCACCTAGGCATTAGCCCAGAGAATGCCAGTTCTTAAGAAAGGTTCATTATTTGGAGATTTTAATGCATTCAATGTGTACATTGCTTTGAGTACCTCCATCATCTAAACACTATTAAGTCTTCCAATCTAGAAAACTGATTTGTCTGTTCACTGATTGGTCTTCAGTTAAAGTTGTACTGTACTCACAAGCTGACATAATAACCCCTTTGTACAACTACTTAAAGGTAATATGTGGGGGAAAGAATTAAGGAAAACAGTATCTATCAGTTGATGCTAGGTTGAACGGAGGCTATATGTGAAAGAAAACAGGAATGGGAGAGTCAAATGTTTTACCAGAAGCTACATCTGCCAGAGAGGATGGTGGGAGGAAGAGACTGGGCAGTAAAGACCAAGAGTCTGCTCAGTTTCCTGGCCTCAGCTCAGCCTCACACTGGAAGAAGTGGCTAGGGACTGGCTGGTAACCAGTATGCATGGAGGGTGACCCCTGTCCCTGCCTCTCCTAGAACAGAACTCAATGTAGGAGGCTACATTAACAGGCAATGACGTGGGAGAGAGTTGAGAGAATTTCCAGATAGGGAGAGTAGTTTACTGTTTGTTTGTTTGTTTTAATATGATTACAAAGAACATGAGCATTACTCTATGGGAGTATACATAAACTAAATATCTCTGGGCTTTTACAGAACCTTAGCACAGCAGGTATGTGGAAAGGGTTTGCTAGTGGGTTTCGAAACATTCCTAATGAGAACGATGTGGTCGTTTTCGCTGTCCGTTGCAAAACTCAGCAGGCTCTCCTCTCCTTTCTGGGAATTATTATGGTTCTTTCTAAGTGAAGATCCCTTCGATTCTTTGATAGTTTTGTCATTTTTTGAGTGATTTTTGTGCCTTCTGTTGATCATTCCAAACTTGGAAATCACTTGCTCTCATTTGGAATGCAATGAAAGACTCATTTGCATTCGTGTCCTCTTATGTGACTCCAAGATCTTGACTAAGAGCACGTCATGTTTTTTGTTGGTTGGTTGGTTGGTTGGTTGGTTGTGGGGCTTGAACTCTGGGCCAAGGCACTGTCTCTGAGCTCTTCAGCTCAAGGCTAGTGCTCTACCACTTGAGCCACAGCACCACGCACGTCGTGTTTTACCCAGCTGAAGGGCGCCACCTGAACATATTTGGCAATTTCCTCTTTGTTCTAGTCCACAGTTCTTCTTTCTGGTGAATGATATCAGCGGGTGAGCTACTTAGAAGGTTTAGTGTACCATGATGGACCTATTTTTAAAACGAGGAAGAGTCAAATCTGCGTGGTCTTCGCCAAAGGAAGAGAAAAGACGGAGCCGGTCGTTGGACTCATTTTCGATTTTCATGTGTTTCATATGGGGTGGGTTTCTAACCACGTGTGGTCACAAACCCTGGTTCTGGAAGATCACCCTCTTTCATCTGTACCCTCACATGCTCAACACCAGACGTGTGTGTGTGTGTGTGTGTGTGTGTGTGTGTGTGTGTGTGTGTGTGTGTGTGTTTAATGTTACTCTCTCTTCCAGAGAGTTCAGAACACATGTGTTCCTTTTAACTCCTACCAGACCCTGAAATCTGCCAGCCAGAAAGACCATTCTGGAAGGAATTTGAAAGCTTAGGGGAGGGGCCTGTGGAGGGGCTGGTGAGCAACAGCCTGGGCCCCAGGAAAGCACAGGTTTCCCAGGTCAGTCTAACTCAGTCCCACTCAGGAGCAGGGGGCCTTGTGTCTCGGTTTTGCTGCCCATAAAACACAGATAGTAAGACTTGCGAAACAGACGCTAAGTGGAATGCATTTTGTGATCTTTGGAGAAAAGGCAGCCTGTTAACATATGCTAACAATGTGTTATTCTGGGCCAGCCCTGGAGCCACAGCCACCAGAGTTGTTTAGCAAAGCCCTGCCAAAAGCAGCCAAATCATTCCAGCCTCCAAGCTGCATGGCTGGGTCCAGCTGGCAGGAGATAAAGGGCCACTCTGCCCAGCTGTTTGTATCCTGCTCACCCTCGAAGCTGAATTCAGGGCTCCCGAGGCTGACAGCCACCAATGACCACCAATCCAACCTCAGACCAGACTACTTTTTACCCCAGCATGCCAGCCTGGGCTCACACTTGTCAACTGTCCCATTGGCCGGAGAGAAGAATCAAGGCGGGCTCCTTCAAGAGCCATGTTATATGGTTGTTATAAGAGGGTTGGTGCACGGTTTAGATCTGAAATAAAGAATGGAGTTGGAACACTGAGATGAAGACAAGGTTCTCCAGCTCCTTCACTCTGTGGAGGCAAGGCTGATGGTACCCAAAGCCAGAGAAAGGAGGAGGACAAAGATGGCAGAGGGAGGGAGGGAACCAGGGTCTCCAGGAACGGCCACTGTTATCTCTACGAGACACACGGTGGTCTCCGGACACCATGTGGCCTTTCTGAGGAAGCCACAGGAAAGGATGGTGTTGATCTCTACGGCCCTTGCTCAGATCCCTTTTCCTAAACCCCTTCCTTCTCTCCATCGCTTCTTTCAAACCTTCTAGCTTCCCCAAATATTTTCCGAAGAGGAAATCAGGGCAGCACAGATACTCATACCAAAGGGTCCAGCCCTTTTCCTGATGGGTAGAAAGTTTAAAAGAGAAATGATAGCCTGGAGATGTAATGCTAACCCCCAAAGCATAAATCCCAAGTATCAGACAGCCAGACCTGTCCAAGGCAACACAGGTAGAGCGAGAGACCAAGACACGGGAGATTTGGAAGATCCCTCATGACCACACACGTGGTCCATGAGCAAAGTTGGCCCTCAACACTTCCACCATGTCTTCTAGAAATTCCTTGCCACCTGATTCCCAAAGGCACAGAAAAGACCAACTGAGACATGACGCTGAAGATGTGGGAAGGTGTAGAGTGGTCTGAGATTATAAAAGCCATCCTAGGAAGTCTACAGGGAGACATTTTGTGCCTGGCAGCTCTCATCTGCACAAGAAGAAGAAACGGGTTTGAATATCAGCTTGAGGAATTCAAGATAGATGTAAGAAAGAAATAGCTCAGTGGCCCTGGGAGATATTTCTGTCTGTGGCATAAACCCTTCTCTTTGAAGGCCAGGCAAGAAGTGAGTCTATGATCTACTGAAGTGGATGATCATCAAGATTCCTACCAGGCAGCACTGGGGGAGGGGGGGGCGGGGACTACCTCACCTCAATTTTAGCAGTTCCTCTTGGCAAAAGATGGCTGCCCCCTCTTCCTTTGACTGTCTGGGGTTCCACACAGCATCCTGACTGCTTCCTTTGATGTTGGCTGGCTGTTTGGACTCAAGGCCAGATACCCAGCAGGAAAAGCCAGGCTCACAGACATGGAGCTACCCTGTCTCACTGCAGCAAGAGACAGCCTGTTTTATTTTAAATTATGAAATTGAAGCACCCAGTTTGAAATTAAATTCGGGCTGTCAGGGAGGGGACTAATACTCAGAAATAATCTTTATGTTCACTGCCACCCGATATTTCTTTTTTGTTGGGAGGTGGAATGCTAAAAAGCGACTGTTCCCACTGCTCATTTAAAGACTTCATTCATGTTTGAATAAAACGAATGCAGGTTCAACCTATCATGTAATAATAACAAGGTGTCTGGAAAACCGTGAGGATGTGTTTCTCATTGTGGAAACTACATGGTCATCATTTTCTTCTCCCAAAGAAATTTCTAAAGGAAAAAAAAAATATCGTTTTTGTTTTTAGAAAAAACCCTAAGTTCAAAAGTACTTTTTTTTTTTTTTTTTTGGTGGCTGTGGAGCTTGAACTCTGGGCCTGAGCGCTGTCCCTCAGCTCTTCAGCTCAAGGCGTGCGCTCTACCACTTGAGCTACAGCACCACTTCCGGTTTTCTGGTGGTTTATTGGAGATAGGAGTCTCACGGTCTCTCCTGCCCAGGCTGGCTTTGAACCTCGATCCTCAGATCTCAGCCTCCTGAGTAGCTAGGATTACAGGCGTGAGCCACCAGCGCCCGGCTCAAAAGTACTTTTTTATCTCAAAAGTTAAACCTATGAAAAGTGTGGCAATGTTTCTGAATCTTTGTTAAATATTGTGATGGTATCTATATTGAATTGCTCAAGCTCTAGACCTTGTGTGCATGTGTGTATATACATGTGTGTATACATGTGCACACTGGTATCGGTGCTTAAACTCAGGGCCTCAATGCCCTTGCTTGAGCTTTTCATTCAGAACTTGTGTTTCACCAATTGAATCACGGTTCCCATTTCCAGCATTTTGCTGGCTTATTGGAGATAAGAGTCTCACAGACTTTTCTGCCTGGTTATTTTTTAACTGCAATCTCAGATCTCAGCCTCCTGAGGACCTAGACATGTACAATTTTTCTTTGTTTAATTAGGGGGAAGATAATTATTTGTGTGTATGTGTATGTGTATGTACAGCCCAATGTGAATACATGTGTGTGTGTGTGTGTGTGTGTGTGTGTGCTTGACCTCCTGGCTTCATGGTATGAAGAAAAATAATACCCTGCAAATTGTATTGCAGAAACACCTAAATCTCTAGATCATTCACAGCAAGACTATGACAAATTTCTCTGTGAAACTCACACGTTTCCCCTCCCTGATCATTTCAGTCAGAGATCTGGGATGAAGTAAAGAAATGGTGGAGGACAGAGAGTGAAGAAAGGGTTTGGGTTTCTTTTTCAAGCAGCTGCTATTTGAGAAGTGTCAACACTATTCCAGGAACTCTGCTTTTGAGGCCAAAGATTCTGCCCTCCTCGTTGCCTTCCTCGCCACCCCCAGCAGCTTGTGGGCTGACTTTGAAAACACATCCACAGGGCTTGAGAAAGAGCCACCAAGGGTCAGACACAAGATGGCCAGCACCGTGGGAGGAGATTCTGCAGCTTGGTCTCCTGGAGACAATAGAGGTTTCCAGGCCCTCACCCTTTCTCTCTCTCTCTCTCTTTTTTCCCATTGCTCTTCTGTACCCCATTTCAGGTTTCTCTCCATCACTTCCACTGACTCCTCTCTCTTATTCCCCCTAAACAAAACCACCATCTCTGAGCTACACAGCTGGCTCACAACTGTTTCAGTGGGCCCAGCACCCAGATGCTTGGGGAAACACTGTCTTGGGGTAATTTCTGCCTGATGAGATAGGAAGACCACATTTCCAGCTTCACAGTCCTCCCAACCATGAGATTCCATCATCCTCCACACGTAAGGGCAGACATAGAGATAGCAAGTTCAGTATTCTTCAGGTAATAGAAGACAGACCTGCTTCAATTCATTCCTTGTGTTCCAAATTCTGAGAAGCCAGTGTGTCCTGGATGTGATATGAGGCTACTCTAAAGAGTAGGAATGTTGGACACAAGAAACTAAATCTAGATAGAAAACATACATATGCCCATACCTAAACTCACATGTGTACGCTCCAAACCACAGTAGAGGGACAATACGAAAAGCTCAGAGTTCAGTGGCTTCCAATGGTCTCTTCCCAAACCCGATGTCAGTAAAGGATAAGTAAATTTAGCATCTAAATCAGAAATAACCTTCCAGAAAGTAATAATCTTTATTCCAAGTAGGTCACATCTTAGAGTTGTTACACCTTTTTTAATTTGGAAAAAAGAAAAAAGAAGAGAGATGAATTAGCTACATTATTCATTCTATCATTTTTAACTTCCCAAAACCAATAAGTTCAGTCCCAGATTATTAAGTCCCACCCTTTGTGGTCAGTTCAGGAATTACTGAAAGTCTGCTGGGAAGGGTGGAGGGTGTATGGGATGTTCAGGCGTTCTGAGGTCGGAGCCTCCTCGGCCTCCAGCCATGCACAGAGCCAGCCCTGCCTCTTGCTTCACCCAGCACTACACAGCTCACCCTGGGACCCTTGTTGACTTCGGGGCGACTGGTCGAATTTCCTTCCAAGCCCCGAGGCCATGGTGCCAGCACAGAGCTGAGTCAGGCTCTGCACTTCCCGCCCTTGTCCGTGGCTTGTCTGGAGCTACAAGTCACAATTCCAGTCAGGAAACCAAACTTGCCACCCCAGAATTTGTCTGAGGTCTCTGAGCATGTACGAAAACATTGGTGTCCAGTCACTATTTAGGCTGGAAGTTAATTCCTGTTTTCTTAAGTCAACTTGCATCTATTGGCCAATTGAACTAAAAGTAGAAAAGTCTGTATCGGTGCAGATGAGCTTAAACAATGCAATCCTTTTTGAAGACATATCTTCAAAGGTGAAAAGAAGATCATTTCAGTGATAGTTGCCATCTTGCCTTTCTCCAAACTTATAAAGTCTCTTCAAAGATTACTTTTAACTTATAAAAAATAAGTAAATAAAATTAAATGGCAGTGGTCAAGAAAGCATTACTCCTGCTGGGGTCTCTGGAACCTTCAGATGCTCCAACCACAGTTATGAAAGAAGATGAGCGTGGAAAGTCACTATTTTATTCCTTCTCTGTGCTCTGAGAAAGTCATCTGGGCTAGTAGAGTCTTTGAGACAATTTTTCAGGGTTCTGGCCACTTTGGAGACACCAAGATGATTGCCAAAGCCACTTTCCTTGACTGCAAAAGAGAGGAGAAAATTTAACTTTGAAGAAAATTCCTGACAGGTATCTCAGTGAATGATGGGGAAGAGATCAGACCAGTGAGGTCAGTCCAGCTTTCTCCCATTTTCTCTGGTCACGCTGGGTGCCAACACCCAGAGAACCAGAATGCAGACTGACAGCTCCCTTCCCCTCCTGCCCCTGTTGCAGGTGACATCTTCAGATCAACTTGAGTGGAAAGCAGCAGGCAGAGTAGCCCCCAGGGCGTTTTGTTGATCTTTAAAATAGCAACATACTTCCAATGTTACTCATTTAAAAATATAATCTATCTTTTATGTTATCCTATCTTATTGCTAAGTCACTTATCTCCATGTTCCCTAGTAATGCCACTAAGACCTAAGTGCTAGATCTGAAAAGCTAGGCTGTTGTTCCTCCTGCAAGTTTTAAAAGCTCTTGGGATTGGCTGTGTCTTTTTCTTCAAACAGCCACCTATCTTACAAGCAAGCAAGTCAGCCAGCATCAGGCATCTCTGCCAGTGCTTCTCCCAGGCCCCAAAGGTCTTCCAGGCAGGACAAAGAGTGTGGTCCTTTCGGGGAACTGTGGACTGGCCTGCCAGCTTCGCCTGGGGACCCAGCCCTGGGAAGTCTCTGCCTTCTTTCCCACCCAGCTCTGGGAAGGTTGCCTGCACAGTCATCCTTTTAATTGCTGACCTTGGGTTGGAGAAACTGGACTTGGAAAGGTCTCTCTGGCCACAAGTCAGACAGTTCTGGAACCCCATCCAGGCCAGCTCAGGGACTGGCTGAATCTCAGCTGACTGGATGAATCTGACTGCAATGGATAGTGTGTGAATATACAACCACGGATGGCCAAGAGACTTCACCACTCAAAATGCTGGGCCTTGCTTTATTGGACTGTAAGAAGAATTTTCTTTCCCTTCATATCCACTTGTCTGGCTGTCGTGATCCATGATCTAACTTTTATGAGGAGCAGAGGTGGTCAGTGGTCAGGAGTTCTGTCTAGTCCACCTTCATCACATTGCCTGATTTCTGTTCATTTCTGGGTCCCATTTTGCAAAAACTTAGACCATGGTATCTAGAGATCAATTTGGGAAGAGTTAGGATTAGATACACCTCGTGATTGAACTCTGGTGGCTGTAGACCAGATCAGCTGACACGCATGCGCTCCCTGCGCCTGGCCATTTAATGCTCTGTGCTGTCTCGGGATTCTGTTAGCAAGGAAAGCCATTACCACATGGCTTCCAGACTTCCAGGACTATGAACCCCAAGTGGATCTTTCTTTAAAAAGTAACCTGCCTCCCATATTTTCCTTTCTTTCTTTTCTTTTCTTTTTTTTTTTTTTTTTTTTTTTTTTGGTCAGTCATAGGGCTTGAACTCTGGGTCTGGGTGCTGTCCCTCAGCTCTTCAGCTCAAGGCTAGAGCTCTACCAGTTGAGCCACAGTACCACTGTTTTCTGGTGGTTAATTGGAGATAAGAGTTTTACGGTCTTTCCTGCCTGGGCTAGCTTTGAACCACAATCCTGAGATCTCAGCCTCCTGAGTAGCTAGGATTATAGGTGTGAGCCACCGGCGCCCAGCCCATATTTTCTTACAGTGATGAAAAATGGACCCAAACTGTCTTTCCTTGTTAGGGTCTGTCATTCCCACTCAGCTGCATGTGTGCTGTGTGCATATCACTGCACCTCATCTTTCCTCCAGCCTCTGAGCGCTGCCCCCCAACTGCTGAAGAGATAGGTTGAATAACTTTGCCTTCATAGCACATTTCTCCCCAGGAGACAGATGTGGCCACTGAGGTCCAGGGGGTCCCAGAGACTGCTGAAGGAAACCTGGCCTTCTCTGAGCAAGGTGAACCCCAATGTCCCCTCCCCCTGACAAATCCTTAGCCCTTGCAACTTTCACAGTAGGGGCATGTCAGTTATACCAGAAGGCACATGCCGATGGGTTCTAGAGCCTTCCAGGTTCTCCAGGTGAACTTGCTATGTTTCAAGTTGGGCTGTGTGGGAAGGGAAAGGAATATCCTTGGAACTTCCCAGGAAGACTGGAGGGAGAGAGCCGGCATTGGTCGGGAGAATATCCTCCAAGTCAGCTGCCCACGGGGCCACTTCAGAAGTATGAAAAAGCCCCATCCTTAAAAGGTGCGTTCCTCCTCAACAGACCTTCTAGAACAGCCTCAGGTCTTTAGCTCCAAGCTTACACCAGCTGAGAAGGCAGCTCAGGAAGCGTGGCGCCATCAGACATGTGCTCCTCAGAATGAGCTAAGAGGCTGCTCCGAATAGAATGGCGTGTGACAGACAAGCCCTGACTGCACAAAAGACAGATCTCCTCACCCTGTCTCAGCCTGGGTCTATTGGCATTGTCTCTGTGCCTTTTAGGATCTGGTGGTCCTCAGGCCTGGAGAGGGATTCTATCCTTCCCAGAGGTACCCCGCGCTACCCCGACAATGATCAGAATCCACCCCTGTTGTCACATTCAGCCAGTGTTATCAAGCAACTACCACATCCAGATGTTTCTACCCTGGATCAGCGCTAAAGTCAGGAGGAGCCAACTCAAGCAAGAGGCAGGTGCAGGAAGAACAAGCTAGAGTTCTCCAAGCAGTGGTATCTCCATAGGACTTGAGGGCTGAGGTTGAGACATAGAGGAGTCAGGGACACACCTGGCAGAAGGAAGAGGAGGAGCCCGGATGAGTGCCAGTGTAAAAACAATGCCACAACCCAGAGCAGAGAGGACAGCTGGGTTTCAGGGTGGGTGGACTTCTCCACTGATGGCCAGCTAGAGGTCAGTGGGGCTGTAAAGGCCTCCAAGCCCAGCTTCAGATAGGACCCATCCTTTCTAGTCTATGTTTCTAAAGATCTTGCTAGAGACGGTATGGAGCAAATTCTCAAAACCATAGCCCCTCCAAGAACACAAGTTCCTACAAGGGAAGAGAGGGTTGGCAGAAGTCATCCAATTGTACAGACACCTGCTCAAAGCCAAGGGTCCTGTGACTGCAGGGCATCCTGCGCCCCTCCCGGAGAGGCCATTCCTCAGCCTGAATCTTACAACGTCACGGACACTCTGCCCCATGGAGGAAAGGCAGCGTGAGATCGTGTCTTTGCTGGCTTGTTTGTTTTCTCTTTTCTTTTCTTTTCTTTTCTTGTTTAACCTCTTCTTTTTCTCTGAGTGTCATGGACTTTGCAAGTTCCCTGTTTCTACAAACTCCTGTAAGACTTTCTCATATGTTCCTTGCCAAGATCTCCTCCTCCCTCCCTCTCCCCCTTCCGTACCCCCCCTCTTTCTTTCTCTCTCTCTCTCTCCTTTGCTCCCTTCCCCTGGCCTCTGGTTTTATGAGAATTTTCTTAGTGATGTCAGACTTCAAAGGAAGCCTTCTAGTCACAAAGATCCTAAACAGACTCCCATTTGTGATTCTTTCTCATTCCTAAGTGAAAAGAAGAAGGATGTTCCACGCGCCTCCTCACCCCCTGACACCGGGGCCCCTTTGGGGTGATTCAGCAAAGCCCCTCACTTTCTCTTTGGGGCCCTAAATTAGTATGTCAGGAATCAGTGACTGCCTCTGCGCAGAGAGGCTGAGCTCTCTGGTGACTGCATTCATCACGGCCATCTCCAGGCCTCTAATCTCAGAGCTCTCCGCTCCATGTCAGCACTTTGCACCCCTCCTAGTTCTGGCTTTCCTCAGTCACTGGCAAAAAAAAAAAAAAAAAAAAAAACGCTCCTGTTCTCCCTCAGTGACAGAAGCCCTGGCCACAGGGCTGGAGAAGCAAGATTTAATTGAATGGTTCAGCAATGATTCATAGAACAAAACCTGACTGTCTGACCTGAAAACCACACAGTGGGGAGTTTAGAAACCAGCAGAGCAGCTGAACCATTGATTGAAGTTCAAAGCCAACAAAGATGTAAGTCAGAACGTTTGTAATGACAAGGAGAGAGCAGAAGACATCCACTTACCTGGGCAGACGGCCTGTGGGTGAGGATGCCTGAGCCTTTGAATCACATGAGTGACCTGGGACTGGCTCTGGGGACAGGGGCGTAGGTGTCCCCCCCCCAGGAGGAGCTTCCCAGCTGGGCAGGAAAGAGCTGGGTGCTTCCGGGCCTCCTTACCACCACCTGAACACATTGCCGCAACGGGGTGGTTGGGCACAGCAGAAAATTTGTTTTCAGACGATCCTAGAGTGCATCATTCTAAACTAGAGGCATGCTGCTTGCAAAGGTACCAGGGAAGCATGCTCTCTGCTTTCTCCCAGCCTCGGGGGGCTCCAGCCATATTTGTGTTCTCTGTAGCTCATCATTGCTGTCTCTGCTTTGTCTTCCCATGGCTTCGCTGTATGTCTCTGTGTCTTCTTCTCACAGAGACATTAGTCATTGAATTACAGCCCACCCCCCTTCCATGTGGCCTTTTTCTTACTTACTAAGCAGGTCTGCAAAGGCCTTGTTTCCAAAAGAAGTCTCATGCTGAGGGTCTGCTTGGACAAGAAGTATTAGGAGACCCTGCAGGGAGCGAGGCCATTGTGGCAGACGGCACAGGGGATCTCCTCACTTACCTCCCAGCGTTAGTTTCACTGTCCACAGTTGTGGGTCTTCCTCTGCAAATTGTTGGTGGCAGCATTTGTAGGGGAGTTCTTTTAGTATTTATTAGTAAGATTAGCAGTAGTTGTATATTGAAGTGGATCTTCATTGACTCCTATTTGTGAAAACCTAGTAGGAGTGTTGGAGTAAGGAAGATGATTGTTTCTAGAAGGAATGATTCATTCACTTTAGTATAGCTTAGCACCTCCCAAGTCACAAAGACTACAGTGGTTTACCCAGCTACCAGGGCTTGGGTAACTTAACCTGTCTACAAGCCACACTGGAAAATCAGACAGAAACTAAATGGTGAGGTTTGAGGGGTCCAATTATCTTCCCCAAATTCTACCTAATGGTCTTGCGTTGATATGTGATGCCCTGTCCCTTTTTCCCTTCACAACATGCCAGAGACCTGTGGTTGGGGAAGAGGGGAGAACAATGGGAGGACAAGAACTAGGGTACCTGGAATGTTCCTGAAGATTAACTTGTGAAGCAGCTCATTGTAGTAGACTCTACCAGGGGACAACTTAGCTCCAGATCTATTTCTGGTGACGTCTTGGTGGAGGACTAAGTTTCTTTTTTTGGGGGGGGAGGAGGGGTCCATTCGTGGGGCCTGAACTCTGGGCCTGGGTGCTATTCCTCAGCTCTTCAGCTCAAGGCTAGCGCTCTACCATTTGAGCCACAACGCCACTTCCGGCTTTTTTCTTTTTGCTTATGTGGTGCTGAGGAATCGAACCCAGGGCCTCAGGCATGCAAGGCAAGCACTCTACCACTGGGCCACTTCCCAGCCCAGGACTAAGTTTCTTTCCTACATTAATTAGAAATAAAGATGAAGCTGGGCACCAGTGGCTCACATCTATAATCCTTACTACTCAGGAGCCTGAGACCTGAGGATTATGGTTACAAACCAGCCCAGGCAGAAAAGTCCATGAGACTCTTATCTCCAATTAATCAGAAAAAAAGCCAGAAGTGGAGGTGTGGCTTAATGAGTAGAGCCCAAACTTTGAGCATAAGTCCTAAGAGACAGTGCCCGGGCTCAAAGGCCAAGCCCCAGTACCAGCATTAAAAAAATAAGTAAAGATGGTAATATATTTTTCAATGAACCTAGATTTTCTTAATCATAAAGAGAAAAATCAGCAAGATAGACTTTAATGAAAAGCAGATTTTCCGTCCTAGTTTCTCTCTCTCCTTTTCTTCCCCGTACATCTTTCTTCCATACATCTGACCTCACAATTGACCATAGGACCCTAGTAAGAGCAAATCCTCCAGTAATTTATTTTCTTTTTATCTTGTTTATTCTTCCATTTATTTTAGTAACAAAAATGGTAGTTCTGTTGGGCATCAGTAGTTCATACCAATCAACCTAGCTATTCAGGAAGCTGAGATCTGAGGATTAAGGTCTGAAGCCAGCCTTGGCAGAAAAAGCCTGTGAGACTCTTAAATTAACCAACAAAAGCCAGAAGTGAAGCAGTGGTTCAAGTGGTAGAGTACCAACCTTGAGTGGAAAAGCTGAGCGAAAGTGTGATACTGGCACAATTGAAAATGATAGTTCTATTGGACTTAAAAAGTGTTCCGAGAAGACTTCTCTATATCTGGGATGTGGCAAGAAAGAAGACAATTTGAAGAGTGGTCAGAGCTCCTCAGTCATAGTGAGTGAGGAGAAGGCACTAACATATTTGGAATATGGATATGAAGGCCGTGGGCCAACATACATTCTGCCCAAGGATATAATGAAGTATCTCCAAGACATGGCTGGCTTGCATGCTGGTATGTGCTGAGACCTACATCCAGCTATCTGGCATCAGATGCTTCTGCCTGGCCTTACAACTGCATATTTAACAGCTCCTTCGACCTCATCTTCAGGTGTTAGTCTGAGTATCAGCCCTATCTGAGACACTCCTGGCAATAAGACTACAGATACAAAAGCAAACAACCCAGGTCTTAGGACCCTTTTGTTGCCTAGAAAACTGTAGACACAGCTGCCATGACACATGAAGCCATATTTATGGTGAAAAGAGGTTGGAGGGGAAAGAAAGCTCACCAGTGGGTGGTGTGGAAAAATGTAAATAATTGATCCTAATGGATCAAATTATTTATCGAGTAAAATCAACTGTAAAAACATAAAATAAAAATGGGCCAATATTGTTGGGGTACCAATGATTCACACCTATACTCCTAGCTACTCAGAAAGCTTTAAAGCCAGATAAGACAGGAAAGTTTCTAAGACTCCATTTCCCCCAACCCAGCTAAAATCTGGGCTGGAGACATGATTCAAATGGTAGAACACCAGCCAAGCAAGTCTAGCAAGTGCACAGCCCTGAGTTCAAACACCATACCTCCAAAAAAGAATCCATTATTAAGGAAGCAGGAAATATCATTCTTTTGAATTTCCTTGGTTCAGATGGAACAAAATATTTGTAAAAATCTAGTTATTAATAAAGCTGTAAATAATGTGATAGTAAGTATCTAGTAATTAAAACTGTCTTAACCACTTCTAGGAAACAAATCCATTCTTGGGTAAACTATGTTCATCTATGTGATCTCTACTCTTTGGTGTTAAGGGTTTGTTTAAAGGGAAGCTTGAGTAGTACCAATAAAGGTTTTCATATCCAATTTGTCAGTAGGAAGTCAGCATAATATCACTCTGTCGCCTCTCTCATCAACTATCACAGAATCAAATGCATGGCCTCTGTTTCCATGATCCAGAACAGAATTCCCCAAGAGGAAGTATCTATTTTTTCTCCAAACAGATTGGAGTAGGAGGCAAGAAAGGCATTCAAACTAAGCCCCAAGGATATCATTCGAGCCACTTCCTCAGCTACTGTTGACCTTAAGAGGGTCCTTTCCACAAACTCCTCATCCTCTCCTTTGATATTATAGCTCCTTAACCATTTTAAGTCAACAGTCCATAACTGACTGTTCTGCTGATGAAGTACCTTTATAATGACAGAGTTGGTGAATAAATTTCCGCCTACGTCTTCTCTAAGTTGGTGACCTAACTGTAGTTGATTCCAGTAGAAATACTCAACTTGTTAAACCTCAAGTTATTTCTGGGCACAGCTGAAATAAAATAAATTGCTTTTTAAGCTTATGATTCCAAGTTCTATGTCTTATTTTCCATTTCTTCTTGTCTGTCTTTCCATGTAAGTTTTATCTACTACCTATAAACTATGAAAAACAAATTATTCCTTTCAAATCTTTGGAAAAGACAACTCACTGGCACAAAGTCACATTGTCTGATACTTCTTCTCATTTTGAGTTTCTGGAAGGGAAACCCTCCTTATGAGGAGATTTAACTTTCTACCCATGATGGTGCACATTAGTCCTCTTGGGATAATGGAAATGGCTTAATAAGAAAAAAGCCAGTAGACATAAAATCTGTACAAGTGATTTTTAAGTGAAGTCCCTTTCTTTTTCTTTCCTTTCCTTTTTTTTTTCCTTTGGCAATACTGGGTTTTGAACTCAGAGCGTAGCATTTGCTTGGCAGGAAGTCTAACACTAGGTCATACCTCTAGGTTCATCTGGGTACTAATTTTAAAATAAGGTTTTGCTTTCTGATCAGACCAGAACTTGAACCATGATCCTCCTATTTCACCCTTCCATCTATAGCATGGGTGACAGGCATGAGCCACTATGACCAGCTTTTTCCATTGGTCCAAGATGGAATCTCATGGGCTTTATTACATGAGCTGGCTTAGAACACATGATTTCTTAGCTTTTGTCTCCTGCTAACTGGAATGAGAGATGTGCATTACAGTGCCTAGCTACTGGTTGAAAGAGGTTTTGCTAAGTTTTTCCCCAGGCTGCCCTGGAACCATAACCCTCTATATCTTAACCTCCTGAGTAGTTCAGACTACAGACGTGAGCCACAGGCCCCTAGTGTGGAGCCTTCTTCAGTGATCCTGTTACGGGATAAGAATAAACAAAGAGAAATGTAGAAAAAAGCATGGAGTCTAACAGCATGGTGCATTTGAAAACTGTTGCTTCGTTTAGATGCGATTTAAAGATGACCTTTATAATTTGACCACCCCTCCTATCTGACAGGCAGAATTCCCACCCTCAACCTGTGTATGGCACAGGAAATTGCCTGCTATATGAGACATGCTTTATACCAGCTTGGCCTTAGGCCCATTGGCCTGGTTTGGTAGATAAGTGATATGGTCCATTTCTTTGTGTGACTTTCCCTAGGTGTTTTCTTATTATTATTTTTAAAACTTCTTTTTCATTCCCTAGGTATTTTCAAGGTGTTTTATTTTTTAAAAATAAATATATATGGGCAAATGGTTTCAGAAAATTTAGGTAATCTACTTTCCGTGGGAAATGAAACCTAAAAAGTTCAGGGAGATGTCCCCCAGGAGGAAGCCAAGAGCAAAGTACTAATAGCAGATGTTACAGGGCACTCTTAAAAGTTAAGCACACTTCTAAGTGTTTTATATGTATTAACTCATTAATGCTTCTAACAACCTGTAGCACAGGAGTTATTACCCCCACGTTAGAGCAACCAGCTTGCCTCAGGCCACATACCAGTAGGAGCCAGACAACCTGGTCCTAGAGTTGAGCACTTCTGACTCTTGATGCTACTCTTTGTGCTTTTGGATCAAGGAAAGAGAAAGCTTGTTCATGAAAATGTAGACCAGCTTTTCAGAGTTGGTAGTTATATTACTAGAAATATCATCAGACTGCTGCCAAATACACATAGAAATTGATGTGGAAGAGACTTACCAGATGGTAATGTTTTGGTGGACAGTAGAATGTGTGTATAATTCCTGATTCCTTAAGCACAGAGAGCTCTCATTAGGTGATGGAATCTTATGGGACTGGTGATGTCCACATAGTATTGCGATTGCCTAACCTCACATTTCTCAGAATATGTTCCATCGCTGAGTGCCTCATGACTGTATATGACTTCAGGGAAGATAGTTAAAATATTGAGCAAGAGATACATGGTGCATGCAACAAGGAAAAGGACCACCAAATGACCAATATACCCACCTCCAGACAGACAGCCTGGATGCCCTTCTGATCATTCTATATTAACATCCGTTTGTCAGGGTCTGCCTGATTTAAGCCATAGACCCCCCCCATGGCAAAAACATATCTATGTTATGCTATGATGACATACTCAGTTAAGCACCCACTGGAACACTTTTCTTAATAAACTTTGCTTGATAATTGTTATGGCAAATTCTTAGTATTATCCTCTGATGACTTATCAACCTATTCAGAGTTTTAAAAAGCATCATCAACTATTCAAGGAATGCATTTCTGTTAAGGGAAGAGTTGACAGAGTTTACAACATATATCTTGAAGCGATGTCTTGGAGCTCCAGAATCTTTGTCTCATTCCATGGGCTGTAGGTCACAGGTAACATTCCAGCATTAAGATTCTGGAATACATGCAGTGTTTTTGAGCTCTGGAAGTCATAGTCCTACCTCAAAACACAGTGGTCTGTCTCCTAAAAGGGTCTAGCTGGTCCAGGATGGTTAATGGTGTTGTGTTTGTCTAGAATTTGGAAAGGGAGACCCAAAGGTAACCTAAAACTCCTATGCATCTCTGTGGCTTAGCAAAACATGCTGGTTTTCAGGGAAAAGAAACCTTCAAGCAGATGGAGACTTACAGAGTAAAACAACCCGAACGCTATTAACATTTGACTAGCCCCTTAATTAGCTTCTCTCTACAGCCATTGGTAAATGTTGGAATTTCCTTGCCCTGATCTAACTCGCCATATAAACAGCAAATGTTGAAAAAGTGCGTACCTTTTAAGCAGGAAACACACAACTAAAAAATATGTGAAGTTATGGCCAACTAATAACATAAAATTTTTTTCCAGTAATGGTCTCCCAATGACAATCTTGTTATTCTGTTAGAAGTAGGATCCTTAAGTTTGAAAGAATTTTTTTTTCCTTCTGAGAAAGAACAACCACCAAAAATTAAAATGAAGTTTTGGTTATGTACTTGAAAATGGTCAAAAGGAAAGAAATGTTGATTTCGATATTCATTTGTAAGATAGCATTCTCATTCCTTCACCTCACTAGGATGATTTGGTGTTTAGTACTCTAAGCAAACTAGCCAAAAATAAAAACTTACCCTCATCCTCATCGATGGAAGGTTAAGTCACTGTGGAAGAATGTTTTCACAGATTGCTCATGGATATGAAGTATTTCTTATTCCATGAAGACTCCGGATATTTTCATTGCCTCATAGATCCATAATGAAACTATGAAGTAAACAGGGCAGGAGTCACATCCTTCCATTGGGCCACATGAGCCGTGTATTCAATGGGAGATGGGGAAGCTACCAGGCTGCTTCACGAACATCCCCACAGGCTGGTAGTTATGGCAACTTGGAAAGCTATGTAGAATCCATCCCACCTGGAATACCTACCCTTCCCAATTACAATGTATCTTCATTGTAATGACAACTCAATTAGGCTTTAGAATTAAATTGTAGCCCTTCTGTCCACATGGTGTTAGGAGAGACGTAGACCCTTGGTACTTTTTCAGGTTTTTTGTTTTGTTTTGCTTTCTTTAAAAGAAAAATGAAGCACATCATTTTGGTTGGTTTTTGTTTTTGTGCAGGAGCTTGAACTCAGCGTCTCCTGCTTATGCTTGACTTCTTCCACTCAAGGGGTGGTACTCTACCACATGAGCCGCACCTCCATTGCTAGCCATTGCTAGCTTTTTGCTGGTTAATTGGAGATAAGGTTAACATGCACTTCTCTGTCCAGATTTGAATTCTGGGCCTAGGCACTGTCCCTTAGATTTTGACTGAAGAATGGCGCTCTATCACTGGAGCCACAGCTCCATGTCTGGCTTTTTGCTGGTTAATAGGGTATTTGTGTGTCATCAACCTTGCCCAGGCTGGCTTCAAACTTCAAATCTCAGCCATTTGAGTAGTTACAATTGTAAGTGTGAGCCACCAGCACCTGTCAAGCCTGGTTTTCTTGACTGTGAGCTATCATGGTATATTGTGAGAATATAATATGCCTAGGAATATGGCACATAGTAGGTGCTTTAAACACAGAACGCCATACCTATGGAATGCCACTGTCTACTGCTTAAAATGTTTCAGTGACTGAACTACAAAAACACGTCTGGCTCTGTTAGAATAAAGAAGAATGAAATAGCTATTTTGATAAGGTGATCATAATTCTGTTCCTTAAGCGAAAAGAAAAGTCTGAGAAATATCCTTCCTAGAAGGAGTTTTAGGAAAAAGAAGGAATAGACTTTGATCCAGGAGATGGTGTCCCCACAAAGCTGAGTCTATGTTCATCTGCGCTGCATTTCATGCCAATCTCATTTTCTTCGTTCTGTGCCCCGCATTTGAACTCCACATTTCAGCTTTGGGAACCAGAACCAAATGGAACATGAAAGGTAGAACAACATCCAGCCAAACTCAGTGAGCTCTCGCTCTCACTCCTCAGGTCAAAACTTGGACGAACCACAAAGCTTCACCTGGTTTTGAGTAAAAACCACACTGAACCACCTTTAAAAAAAATTCATGGTTTCAGTTTGAAAATGAGGTTTCATGCAAAGCGTGCCCTAGTTTCAGAAGAGTTCCTGGGGCCTGTCTTCAGCTAGTGTGGACGCTGCCTCACCCGCACCCCCAGGTCAGACTGGGTCGGAGGATTGCTTTCTGTTCTGCCATAGAAAGCCCAGCGGCTGAGCAGCAGAGCTCCTACAGTGATCAAGACAATGGAATCATCAGGCTTATCAGTGAGAAATAGCAGTCATGAGTTCATCTCTTTGTTCTTGGGATTTCCAGGAAAAAAATGAATTAAAAAGTATTGCATCAAACTGGGGTGAGGGAGATGTGTACCTCTGTAGTGCCAAAGAGAAAACACAAGGCCATGCTTAGGGTAATTCAGAACAAGACTCCAACTCCTGAATCACTGAGATTAGAAAGAGGCCAATGCAGGGCTGGGAAGTTGGCTCAGTGGTAGAGCGCTTGCCTTGCATGCCTGAGGCCCTGGGTTCAATTCCTCAGCACCACATAAGCAAAAAGAATAAAAGCCGGAAGTGGTGCTGTGGCTCAAGTGGTAGAGAACTAGCCTTGAGCTGAAGAGCTGAGGGACAGTGCTCAGGCCCAGAGTTCAGGCCCCACGACCGGACCCCCCCCCCAAAAAAAAAAGAGAAAGAAAGAGGCCAATGGACTCTAAGACACTCTGAAGGAGAGGGGACACAGTCCCCACACCCCCACTAGGCCTGTTTTGGCAACCATGATATAAAGAATGGATTTCTTCCTGGAGATCTACAGTAGATTTGGTGGTCATTTGCATGTTATATGGGCAAATGTGCTGAACTGTTTGGATGTTTTGGGAATAGAGTCCGACAGGAAGAACTTCCAGCCTGAGTTTGCCACTACTGAAGAAAGGCCTCCACTGTTCTCCTGGTAAACTACATGAGGACTTGGGATGTATGGGAGGATTCTAGAAATGGACACACAGAAGATTGTGATTTTAAAAAAACATTTACAATATCTATGTATACATAAAGTTTGGGAAACTATAACAAGACTCTTGTATATGTCACACATGGAAAACCATGGCTGTAATGAACAAGAAGAAGGGGACTTCTCATCAGTGTGAAGAATTATCAATGTGAAAATCCCAAATTACATTTCCACTTAAGTAGAAAGTCATATGTCAGCCATGTGCTTGTGGCTAACACCTTTAATCCTACCTACTCAAGAGGCTGAAGATCAGGGTTCAAAACCAGCTCAGGCAGGAAAGTCTGTGAGATTCTTATCTCCAATTAACCAGCAAAAAAAATCCAGAAGTGGAGCTGGGCCTTAATGGTAGAATGCCAGCCTCGAATTAAAAAGCTAAGGGACAGCACCCAGGCCCTGAGTTCAAGCCCAGGACTAGCTTCCATACATTGTATCTCACTTATCCATTACGTATGTAAACAATAGTAAATAAATCTAGTGTGGAAACATATGGTTTATACTAAAGATCCATGAAGGGGGACAGTTTCTTCTGTGATGTATTTCTATCAAAGAGCAAATGTTCTTAGTGATGGTTACATAGGACACATTTCACCTAACCAAGTATTGTATTTACCCACTATTTTTTGGAGCCTAGGTTTGCTTTAGATTAGTTTTAGTAGCGTTCAGTTTGGGGCAATGCATGTCACAAATTTCTTTAGGTAGAGAATAAGCAAACAAGTGGGCAAAAAGGGCCAGTGGATAGAATCAGCTTTCACTTCCAAATGCCCTCTGACATCGATCCCAGTAAAAACATCTATTTATTTATGGAATTGAAAGATGCTTTACTATAGAATATTGATATAAAATTAGAAACTAAATGGACATTTTCCTGAATGAAAATTACTCATTTCAGCTCCCCAAGAGTCAATGTTGGACTCTCTGGATTAATATTTTATAAATCATCTGAAAGTCAAAGCAGTGGACAGTGAAATTTCTAGTGAAAATGAGCACATACCAGGTGCCAAATAAATGGACAAATTATAGAAATATAGACTTTATGTGGGATTTTGACAAATCCCATATAAAGCTAAATGTTAGCCTGTTCAAGTGTTCTAATATAGTAAGCAAACCATGGTCTCTAATTGATGCATTACAACCATGTGAAGGATCATCAACATTGTAGCAGAGATGGCTTTTCCAGGGGAGACATCAGTGCAGCACAGTGCTCCATTGGGCAGCCACAGAAACCTTTGTAAAGAGCTGGTGAACCACCAACATGTCGTTATGCTTGTTCTGTCAAATATGTGGTGCTTGAGGTTTGATTGTTGCAATCCTGAGCCCATAAGAGAAGCATTTCTTTCTCCTCTGAACTACCAGCTTTTACCTTCTTATCTCTTGCTCTCTTTTTGACCTGTATCTGCTTCCTAGTGTAGTTATACGGGCATCTCTTCCTTCAACTTGGTGAAGGCAACACTGTACTGTCCCTTTGACAAAGGCCTTCTTCATAGTTCCTATGTCAGATTTTATGAGTGATGGAAGTATGGATAGCCATTGGTACATGGATGGATGGATGGATGGATGGATAAATGGATGGATGGATGGATGGATGGATGGATGGATGGATAGATGGTTGGATGGATGAATGGATGGATAGATTGATGGATGGATGGATGGATGGATGGATTGGTGGATAAATGGATTCATGGACAGATGGATGGATGAGTGAGTAGACAGATGGATGAATAGATGGATGTCTGGATAACAAGAATGTTTTTATGTGTCTATAAGATGACACATTATCAAAACAAGCCAGATACCAATGGCTCACACTTGTAATCTTAGCAACTGCTGACACTGAGATGAGAAAGATAGAAGTTCAAAGCCAGCCTGACCAAAAAGTCCATAAGACTTCACCTCCAAAATACTATATAGACATAGAGATGGAGACAGACAGACAGACAGACAGACAGACAGACAGACAGACAGACAGACAGACAGACAGACAGACAGACAGACAGATAGATAGATAGATAGATAGATAGATAGATAGATAGATAGATAGATAGATAGATAGATAGATAGATGGATGGATGGATGGATCACTCCATCTCAGGACTATTGACATAGCTCAAATGTTACAAGCTGAACAAACACAAGTCCCTGAGTTCAAGTCCCTGAGTTCAACTCCCCCCCCACACACAATTATCAAAACAATAACATTCTTTCATAATAAAAAGTAAAATCTTAAACCTTACTGAGTCCAAGAAAGAATCAAAATTAACAAAGTTACAAATACGACTTAGTTTTCCTTACATTCCTTTTATTAATCTATACTCTAGAAACCAATGAAGGGAACATTATGGGATTTTAAGCTCATTGAAAGCCAGGGTCTTGATTGGCAGTTATAATGCATTCTGATAAAACTATTTGGTGGAAAAAACTGAACCAGCCTGGAATTTGTTCACAGCTGTGAGGAGATCAACACTACTTTCATAAATCCATACAAACTACATACAAGTAATAAGCAAAGATAATTTTTGACATCATCTTCAACCTCCCCAATTTTTTTTCATGTATGCAACTGAGATAAATATATAACACTAATGTAACCTTAGGAGATTATACTGCTCTCTTGTAAAACCCTTAGTTTACAATCATCTTGTAAGTAGCTGAGTACTGAAATCTGGAATCCTCTAATTCTTGAGATCCTTTTGTTTGCCTTTTCATTCTGAAATAGTTTGAACAGCAGAGAGTTACAAGAGTAATCCAAAGAAATATTGCCCATTCTTTACCCAGATCAATCATGTGTTTACATTTTTCCACCTGCATGTGTGCATGCTTCCCCTCAATGGACCATGAGGCCCAGGAGAATCTGGGAAATGGACACAATACGGTGCCTTCCTCAACAGGATTATCATGAGGATTTCGCTGAATCCACAGAGACAAGAAGTGCATGCATTCACCCCGAACACAGAAGGACATTTAGGAACACAGTCAAGGTGCAAAGATAAAGGGAGCCTCACTTTCAGAGTAAAGGGAAGGGGAGGGGCTACAGAGAACTGGAAGTTATGAGCTTCAAGATCAGTCTTGAAATGACCCTATTTGGCCACACCCATCACCCAGGGGAAAAAAGCGGGGGGGGGGGGGGGGGGGGGGAGGGGGCGCATGGGGAGGTCTGAATTTAGAAAACCTGAAAAAAGTGAAGCTGATCGAATTTTTAAAAATTAAATGCTGTCATGCCCAATCTAATTGTACTGGCATTCATGGGAAAGGGACCATCCACCGTGCATCCAGCCCTGTCATGGGAAGAGTTGGCCTTTCTTCTGTCCCATCTTCTCTCACATCCCCAACCTTCCCTCGGAAGGCTCCATGGCCCAAAGACTCCGCCATTCTGGGAAGTGACTCTCCCAAGACCCTGCCCTCGTGTAGCTATGCAAAGTGGTCATTACCCACTTTAACCATTAACTAACTCGGTGCCTGAGAGAGTTGGTAAAGCTATTCTCTCAGGAAGCAAGCTCAGAAAGAAGTGCAGGTTTGCCATCCCGCCCTTCCCATTTACACAGAATACATATGGCCACTGCCAGAAACGACAAAATAACCAGAACAGATATGATCCATACCTTGTAAAAAGTTCTGTATCACATATAAAACAACCCTTAAGATGATCAATTTTGCAAAGTAAGCGTGACACAAGCCATGGTCCTTCTTTCAATTCTCATTCTACTTTTGACTTATTTCTGGAGAGTTATAATTAGATTGTGCCTTGCCTTTTCTTCTTTAACTGATAGAGTGCCATATATCCTGGATGTGGTCCATGAGTGCAGTCACTTATGAATTTCGCTAGGCTTTTTTTTTTTTTTTTACACACTGTACCATATGCAGGCCCGACTGAGAAAGGCATGGTTCCATATTCCTGGCATGCAGGAGAGTGGTTGAGAGATATCATATGGTCTCCTGGCAGAAGTACAAAGTGCCTCTTGTTGTTTGATCTTCTGTCTTAAACTTAAATGCAAAATCTGATAATTGGGTCAGGCAGGAGAAGAAACTGAACAGTAAGGTTCTTTTCATTTCCTTTTGCTTTTGGTCCATGTTTCATCTTTTTTTTTTCTTCTTTGCCCTCTCTTTTCTCCCACTCCAATCTCTCCTTAAAAAAATTTTTTTCCCCTGTCCCTACAGAGCATCCCCACAGAGAAACCACTCTGTGAGGAGTGTGGATTAGAAAAATGAATTTATGGCTAGAGACTGACACTAGCTCTCTTCTGTCACCAGAAATCCTCCTTGCCATAAATGCAGTGTTTTTACAACTTTAGCAAAAGCACAGGGGAGGGGGCTGGTCTTGAATGAGCAAAGGGCAGAATCAAGGGGGCTTTCCTTGTTTAGAAATACTACTGCCTCTTCAGACTCTGGTTTGTTTAATGTAACAAGAGTCCATCCTTGCTTCTCTGGTTTGAGCCACTATGCAGGCCAAGGATTGTACTTCAAAGGGCGGCAGAGATAAGAAAAACTGTACTTCTTCCTTCCACAGAAAGGGCCTATAACATGAAAAGCCTGACTTAGGTCTCTCTGGATGAGCACTTTCTAAATGGGGAGAAAGAACTTTTCTTCCTGGATTTCACCACTTGAAGACCTATAGCAGAAGTGCCTGTGTGGTTACTGAATTGTTTAGCTGGATGGAAGCACAAATAGGGCTTCTTAAAATGTAAGACCTTAGCAAGTACAAGGTTCAGAAATGATGGAATTTGTCCTTCATGTCACCTTTTTTTCAAATCACAAAGGACAGTTGCTCACCTGAAGGGGTCACTAAGGTTTTCACAAGTCAAACCACTTGTTCACAGTGGTAGTTGCTTCCTAGAAACACTACAATGGTGTTTGAATATTCTAGAAGCATCTGGGGCTTGGAGAAGAAATTTGTGGAAAGGAAGTCACCTGTGACAACTGGACTGAAGATAAAAGACTATTCTAGAGCCATGTGCTGATGGCTCATGTCTGTAATCCTAGCTACTCAGGAGACTTGAGATCTGAGGATCAAGATTCAAAGGCAGCCTGGGCAGAAAATTCCATAAGATGCTTATTTTCAATTAACCACCAAAAAAAGATGGAAGTGGAAGTGTGACTCAATGGTACAGTGCCAGCCTTGAGTGAAAAAAGCCAATCAAGAGTTCAAGCCCCAGTTGGGGACATACATAAAAAAATATTTTAGAAAGGCTTAGTCTTGAACTGAAAGAAAAAAAAAAAAAAGACCACAAGGCAGCCACGTGAGGAACTGGTAGAGTTTTCTCCACAAGGCAAATGGTGCTAATGGCAGCAAAGCCCCTCCTTTCTTCCAGATTCCTTCCTTAATGCTCCCAAATCACTGTCCAAAATGTGAAATGTGGCCTCTCCAGCTCCCTGAAACGTCCATCAGCTTATTTCTGGATCTTCAAGTTCCTGAGATAAGAGGGTATGGGTATGTCTGTTGTTTCTCTACTTACCTCAGCCTTGTACCTACAGTAAAGAGGCCTTAAAACTGATGTAGGTCTGACAGGGCCAAAGAAGACATTTCCCTGAAGTAGTGACTCTGTCATACAGCAAACAGCAGTACTCATTGTTCGTTGATGGAAGCTGCCTTTGGAACAAGTGACTCCATCCCTGGCAGAGTACAGCCTGGGTTTGTCAATCTTCTCATTTGTTCCTAAGGGTCCCAGAACAGGTATCAATTAGTCACCTTACTTGTGACAATCTCATCCTCCTGTCCTTCTATCTGGTGTGTCTCTGTTGCTGCTTCTCACCATAATGGGCTTTACCACATTCAATCAGACAGTTTCAACCAATACTGAAACAATGCTTGGGCAGCTGTACACACCTGTAGAAGGGTCGATGCATAACAGCACTGAGCCCTTCCATGGTGGGAGTGGGGGAGAGTACAGCCGCTTCCCTGATACTGATGTGTTTGGAGTAAGGACCAGCTGGTCATCCGGGACAGGGACCCAACAATGATATTCTTAGTTCCATCAGCAGCTCAAGAGGAAAGCAAAACACTACTTTTACAAAAGCATGTTCACATACTTGTTTAAATTCGATCCCCGAGGTGTATTTTTTTCCCCAAAGTACTGAAGAAATGAGAGGTTTTTCTGCATCATCTTTCTGACAGGTCTTCATTCTCCTGTTTCTGTCTCACCTGCACCCTGCCCCTCTTCTGCTTCACCTCAGCGGGGCAAACACTATTACGGGAATTCTTTGTCTGTAACCACCCCCCAACCCTGCCCCGCCTCCATCATGAAAAGTGAAAATAGAGAGCTCTTGGGTAGAAGTTAATTTAGAAACAACACTGCTACGATTCATACCGGGTGCCTATAACCATCATAGCTATTTCAGCAGGAAAAGCAAACATAAAATAGAAGACCAATGACATTAATTTCCATTTGTGGCAACCCCCTAATCTGTTCAATGACCTGATCCTTGGAGAGAAAGGATGGTGTTGTGGATTGGTGGTGTGGAGCCCTCTGTGAATAGCCCTGAGAGGGTGAAACTCGTGTGATATTGGGCTTTGACGTCTGTTGGGTGGGATGGGGAGGTGAAGTCTTCTAGATAGCAGAATCCTGAGAACAAAACTTCCTCTTTTTCCTTTCTGGGCCATGCGACTTCTACGAGGTTATTTCACCCTTTGGAGCTTGATTTCCATACCTGGTAACTGGGGATGATTTTGTGTTTAAAGTAGCCATCTTATAGAGCTGTAAGGGTTAAATAAACGGATCCAGTGCAAATGAAGCCAAGCATTTGGAAAACATTTCAAGATGTTCCTTATTTATTGTTTTATCATTGTTTATTATTCATGATATGGCGATAAATGAATGAGATTTGGACATAGATGATGTGTAGATCCAAGATCCCACTGGGTCCTACTTTCTTGCAGGAAGGTTCTCGGGTTAAATTGGTCCCTCTAAGCCTTGCTTTCCAAGGCTGTAGATCAGGTCTGACTTACATAAGTGTGGCAGTTGAGGCCAAGGGAAATCACCTTCATCATGAAGCCATGAGCACGGGCACTGTAGGGACAGTCTCCAGGACTGGGTCACCATGAGCAATGGCTGTCCTGCTACTCAGGATGTGCTTTGTCTGTGTGGCTTTTCCCAGCTGTGAACCGGAGCGTGACCCATAGCATGACCCTCTCAACGTCTCCCTGCAGCTCTGGGGCCAAACCTGAGGGTGCTGAGGACCAAGGAGATAAGATGCTGAGTCCAAAACTGCCCGATTCAGATCCCAAACTCTGTGGGATCCCCTCACACTGCTATGCTCTCTGTATCTCTGGCTTTTATCTGTAAAGCCCATAACTGCTGAGTATGACCACCAGGAATTGCAGGCAGGAAATCAGCTCCACAGAGAATAAAAAAGCACGCATGATACTTTATTCAAATATTCGGAACGAACGACACAAAACATCCTTGTGTATTTTTCTAATTTATTTTTGCTGTGGATGAGGACACAAGGGCTTCTCCTGCTTCCCCTCCCCGTTTTCTTTTTGCTTTGGCTTTTGTGATACATTTTATTCTCCAGCTTGATTGTCTTAATGCTTTCTTTCCCTGGAAGGAAGGCCCAAGTAAAACCAAGTATCTGGCTGGCCCTTCACAGTGGAAAAAGAGACTAAACCAGAGGCTACGATGATCATCAGGATCGTATAAAGACATTCCAGATGATTTTTGGTTTCATTTCCTGACTGGTCTGTTACCACTTTCTGAAAATTTGCAAATGAAGTGTAGAACCATTGGACTTGAGGGCTCTGTGCTTTTTTTTTTTTTTTTTTTTTTGCATCTGTGTGTGAGAGGGATTGTGTGTGCAAAAGTGGGGAAGTTAAGTGTATCTAAGTGTGTGTATATGTGGGAGTGTGTATGGGGATGGTTTGCACACATACAGATCTAGGTGCATATTCTCACACATGCTTGCAAGAAGGCATGTAATGAGGTATGTGTAACAAGGTATGTGTGTGTGCATGAGAATGTGTGTAGATGTTCCATATGCACGGAAATGTGCATGAATGTGTGTGAGCACATGTATGGGTAGGTCCATATGTAAATAGCTGTGTACATGAAAGTGTGGGGGAAGCTGTCTGTGAATGTGAGTGTGTACTAGCATGCATGCATCATATGGTACCACAAGCCTACATATGCATGCACGTGTGTGTCAAAAGTGCTGGCAGCCTTTCAGTAGAGGATTAATTGCTGTTCTGTGCAGCTCTCAGGCCTCAGAGAAGCCAGCAGACATCTTAGACAGAGCTCACCTGGTGACAAAGCTGGTTTGTAGCAGACACTAAATCAGAAGCCAGAAATTCTTCATCCTCTCCCCTAGGCCGTTATTCCCCTAATCATTTTTTTAATTTAAATTTTATTGTCAAGGTGGCATACAAAGGGGTTACAGTTACATAAGTAAAGTAGTGAGTGCATTTCTTGTCAAATTTGCTCTTTGTTGCTCTCCTTTTAGAAGCCACCACCTCTGGGGAGAGTTCCTCTTCTCCCTTTCCTCTCATGTTGTATCTTCAAAACTTGCTCTGAGCAATATGCACGTGAACTTAGGTGTCCGTCACCCTCGGTGAGGATGAAAATGGCCTCCTTTGCCCTGAAACCTTGCTACATCATTCCCCAGAATCGTAACTTCTTAAGGAAGACAGCTACATGTGTGTTAAGGTTGGAATCACAGGTGGGGACACCTGGTTGAGTTGGTAGGTTCACCTCTGCTCCCCGGTGGTTGCAGATATCTCCCAACTATGTGAGACCCGAATTGCAGTGAGCTGTCATTTCCTCTCTGGTCAGCCTTGTAAGGCAAGATCAGGCCTAAAATGCATGGATGGGTGGATGGGTAGATGGATGGGTGGGTGGATGGATGGATGGATGGGTGGATGGATGCGTGGATGGATGGATGGGTGGAGGGAGGGATGGGTGGATGGATGGATGGAGGGATGGAGGGATTGGTAGATGGAGAGATGGAGGGATTGGTAGATGGAGGGATGGAGGGATAGAAGGATGGATGGATAGATGGATGGATGGATGGAAGGATGGAGGGATGGATGGAGGGATGGGTGGATGGATGAGTGATTTCCAGACTTCATATATATAAATAAGCTTTGCCTACATGAGATTGAGGGAAGTGGGTCTTAGAACACTCAGAGGCTGAGAATACCACTCAGAGTGCCAGGCTCATTGCTCCTTGGGTCTGACTCCCAGACCTGCCAAGTCCCTTTAAGTCCACTCCATTGGAGGATCTTCTCTCCACCTTAGTCTCCAGACAGAAGCAACAGCACTCAATAAGGCCACATGGATTCACTGTCCCATCTCACAGCCTTCCCACCCTCTAGTCCTGCCCTGATCCAGCACTCTTGAGGAGGTTGGGAGTTGAACACACTCGTGTGTGGGGAAGTGAAGAAGGGGGAGGACTGAAGGCCGTCCTGGGCACCCAGTTGCCCTCATGCAGCCCTTTCCCCTCCCCCTGCCATGGAGCATGGGCCTAGCACTTAACAAAGTGTGAGGATAGGTTTGAGTGGTACAAAGAGCCGTGCACACCACGTGTGTGCAGCGTGCTCTCTTCGCAGTCAATGACATTGCTGCCAAGGTTGACGCGCCTTCACTGAGTCAGCCTCTAGCCAGGCAGGGGACAGGGCCTGACTCCACTGGGGCTTTTCTCCCCTCTCTGAGGAAGTCCCGGATCTTTAGCCAGAGTGTTCTGCTGCAGCTTTGAACGACAGCCACTCTCCTATAGTGGAGAGTTGGGGAGGCTGTCATTGTGCACGTGTCCTGAGCCATAAATGCAGTGTGTGCTAGGGAGGCCAGGACTGACCAGAAGACAGTGTTGCTCCTCCTCATTGGAGATTCCCACTGGGCACTCAGATACAACTGGCATTGAGTCCTGGCCTTGCCCTCAAGAGGACCATAGTGGAACCAGTTCACGTCTACTCGTTTGAACTGCTGTGTTTAAGCAACACCGAGAACAATGTACCACTGTGCAGTTTGGCCCTGTGTTTTCTGCTCCCTGCTTGTTGTGGGCTCTTCCAGGACAACAAGACAGGCGTGTACTTTGACTGGCAAAGTACCGTTCACTTATCCAAATTTTACCTATAGTTGTGCTTTCCAAAGTTGTGGGGAAGTGGCTCCAATGGGCAGGTCAGGGATTGCTATATGTCAAAGCAACTTGCTTGCTTCTGGAAGCAATGCCTTATTTGCCTTCTCCTAATCGCCCTTCGCAAAATGGCTGGAGTGGGAACATGTATGTCTGAAAGGGCAGGTTGCAGAGTGCATAAATCTAGATTTGAACCACAGACTGGGCATCTTAACCTTTCAAAACTAGGCATCGCTCAAAAAGACCACGGTAGGGTAGTCAAGAAAGAAACATGCAAGCAGCAAGAATAGCAAAGGTCAAAAGACCGCAGCAAGGGTGGAAGTATTACTCAGCAGTCATAAAAAAGAAAGAAGGAAGGAAGGAAGGAAGGAAGGAAGGAAGGAAGGAAGGAAGGAAGGAAGGAAGGAAGGAAGGAGGGAGGGAAGGAAAGAGGGAGGGAGGGAGGGAGGGAAGGAAGGAAGGAAGGAAGGAAGGAAGGAAGGAAGGAAGGAAGGAAGGAAGGAAGGAAGGAAAGAAGGAAGGAAGGAAGGAGGGAGGGAGAGAGGGAAGGAGAGGGAGGGAGGGAGGGAAGGGGGGAGGGAAGGAGAGGGATGGAGGGAGGGAGGGAAGGAAGGAAGGATAGAAGGAGGAAGGGATGGATGGAAGGAGGGAGGACGGGAGGGAGGGAGGGAAGGAGAAGGAAGAAAGGGGAAAGAAAGGAAAGAGAAAGAAAGGAAGAAAGAGAGAGAGAAAGAATGGGAGGGGAGGGAAAAGGAGGGAAGTGAAGGGAAGGAGGGAAGGGAAGAAGGGAAAGAAAAATAAAGAGAATAGAAGGAAAAGAGAAAAGAATAAAAAGCACACAGAAAAAGAAGTATAAGTAAACAAAGAAAGAGAGACCTCACAGTTTAGAAACGCATGGAAATAACTGCTTCTCTCCAAGAAATTCTCTTGCTGCTCACCTGATGACATGGTCCCTCAAATCTCATCCAAAGGGAAAAGTTAACAAGAGCCTTGAAGGCAAACCAAACGTCCTCTCTTTGAGTTCTAAGCAAACTCTTTTAAGTCCTGAAGGACGCTCAGCCCCTTGCTTTTTGGCAAAACACAGGCTCCTTTTTTCCTTCGTGTTTAAAAATGTTTAGCAGCAGCGGAAAGTGCAATGAACTTCACAGACATTAAAAGAAAAATCTATAAATTTCAAAACACAGAAATAGAACTCCCATTAAAATGGGTAAGACCTTTGAAAGTGCAGAAGCAGGCGGCTTAGGGAGGCTGAGTAGCTCACAGACATAACTCACTGAGAAGAATGTAAATCCTTCAACCCCAAAGTATCCAGCTCCCCACCCCCCAGCCCCCACCCTCCCTCCCCCGCTCACAGAAGGCTTTCTTGAGGGAAGAGGTATTGTCTGTACATCATGACTAAAATTGTGGCTCACTTTAGGAACTGGAATTACAGGTTCGCTTAGGGTCAGTTGTTATTAATAGGAGCCGCCACTGCTTGTCTTGAATCCCTTGTCTCCTTCCTGTGAAGCTGGCTGTTGAGCAGGTAACTGCCTCACTAGCTAGCTTATCAGCCACACTTAGCCCCAAAGCCTCTGTAGAGAGAGCTCCATCATTCGTTCCTTCCTACACCTTCCTACACAACCTACTGCTTTCTCAAGCACAGGGTCAGCTATTGAGAAACGACGTGAATATCCTTGTTTCTAAAAACTTGTGAGGATAAAATCTGCTTGCCAAGAATGGCTTTCTGTCTGATGACTTCCATCCTATGTATGCCTCCTTCTGCTGAGAGAGATCTTGTCTTCTAAGTAAGTCGTCTTCTAAGTCCATGAGGGAGTAGGCCGATGCGAGTTATAATCGCATGCCTTTTCCTGGCAGCTCCCCTCACCTGCCCATTATCACCCTACCCTTTACATCCGTGAGCCCCTTTTTCCATCCAGCCTACCCCCTCCTACTTCTCATTTAATGCTAACAACACATTCGTCTCATTGTACACAGTTGACCCAAACCAGACTCTCCCATAGCTGCCTTGAGGGGAGGGACTCAGAGTGGAAGGGTCCTCTATTGCATCCCAAGGTGGGAAGGCTCTTAGGATGTCTTTGACCTTAACCTAAAACTGGCAATTTAGTGCCTTGAGTAACACTAACTGATAATCCCAGGAAACTGACATGTGAGTGGTTCATCACAATACAATCTTAAATGGGTGCTTCCAAGGAGGAGACCCAGTTTCTTTCCATATTGTGGTTTTGACATTTTCCAAGGTTATCATGCATAGTCTTCTTTATATAGCTGGCAGAGGGGAAAGGCAGAGGATTGTGTGGTGGAATCCTGTAGATTCCCCAGGCAGGATTGAGCCTTCATTGAGGCTCCTACCTCATTGGCCAGGCTGAGTCACAAAGTCAGCTTCTAACAATTATGGAGCCCTGGCGGTCACAAGAAGAAATAGATTTGGGGCACATTTGATTTCATCTCTGACAAACACAGAACCACTTTGCTCCTTAACACGTTCAGAGTTTACTCTGACTAATATCACTGATATGCTGATGGATCCCTGATTAGATTTCTGAATCCTGCATTGGGGCTTGGGGGCCCATTTTTGTGTCTCTTGTATGCCACGTTCCATACTTGAAGACCAACTTACACAGGTTGACCTCCATGTACCAGATTACCCGATGGAGGAAGGCCCTCCAGCCCTGGTCCAGTTCACTGCTCAAGCTCTGTTGATCTGTTCATCTAGGCTAGGTTTTCACCCCTGGGTGCTCTTGTTCCTGAAGTTAACTTCCCCCACCCCATACACACAAACTGTTCATACAAACCCAGCTACTACAACTTCTTCCCAACTTTTCCTAAACACTTGTCTTTTTAGCATATTCAGGACATCTTGTTATTTTCTTTCTTTGGGTCTTTTTTTTTTTTTTTTTTTTGGGCGGTTGTGGGGCTTGAACTCTGGGCCTGGGTGCTGTCCCTCAGCTCTTCAGCTCAAGGCGAGCGCTCTACCACTTGAGCTACAGCGCCACTTCTGGTTTTCTGGTGGTTTATTGGAGATAGGAGTCTCATGGTCTCTCCTGCCCGGGCTGGCTTTGAACCGCGATCCTCAGATCTCAGCCTCCTGAGTAGCTAGGATTACAGGCGTGAGCCACCGGCGCCCGGCTCTTTGGGTCTTATTTTTAACGCACTTGTGTTTGATGCCTGGACCTTGAATTCTCTTTGTCCTTTTCTCTAGCTGCCCAAGAAATACTTTGTTTCTATTTATTAGTAAATATCCACACAGAATTCATGTGCTAGGCACCATTCTAAGTGCTTTACAACTATTAATATATGTCATCCATATATTAATATGTAATATATGTCATCCCTATGAGGAGGCTTCATTGTAATCCCCATTTTGAGGTAAGGAAACTGGCTTAGAGAAGGAAGTACCTTGCCCGGGGCCAGGCAGCTGATAGTTTCATTCACATCAGACATAACACTCTCTTTCCCTTGTTCCTGGCAAAACCATCCTAGACCTAGGTCAAAACATTGTTTCTTAAGAGCAGAAGGGAAGTTAAAAATCACATGTCTAGTTATACTTCATGGTACAGACATAGCAGTAATACTCAGAAGGTGAAGGGGCTCAGTTACCACACTACTAGACATTGGCAGACTCCAGACTGAGAGTCTGGTATTCGACATTCCTGTAGTAAGAAGCACTAATCCCCTGTCTTCTGCCATGATCTCCTAGAGAAGTCCTTATTTATGTAAAGGAGATTACACATTTTAATCTCCATAGCAGCTTCCAAATTCTGCCTCTTTCAAAAAAAAAAAAGAAATGTGTACGGGAAGGAGTTTTTACTTCTCTACTATCTTTACACAGTTGTATTTAATGGCAGAGTTGGGCACATCATTCCCATTGGTACCAGGTTAGGGAAAAGGGTGAGTATTATGTGTCTGTCCTGTTTCAGCACCCTTCTTGTAAGGCCACCGTCGACTGCCTATACCACCAACAGTTAGATGTAACCTGGGAGTGTTTGCTCCAGATGACCCAGACAAGGGGAAAGATTTCTAAAACAAGAATGCCCAAGCCTGTAAGCATCATCCAATGACCACAGGGAGTCATTCCAGCATCCTTGAAAGAACTCAGTAGGTATGAGGTGCAAATACCCTCCTGATGTATGTCCAGGATATATGAATATTGTAGGACACCCCAGAGTCCTCAGGTCATTGTCCTCTCACCCTCATCTAATAAACATAGACCAATTGGGGTGTTCCTCTCATGACTCCCCAAAGCAGCATGCTCCGATGCCACTCCTCTCAAAAGAGAAGCAGTGCACAGGCCCCTTCTGCCCAAGACCTCATGAGAGTTTAGCAAGACACCTCTCTAAGTGAGTCTCCTTTCCAGCTTTCCTCCATCACTGCTACTTCAGTACAAGGAGACATCGACTTTCCACGGGCAAATGAGTTCCTGGCTTGTCCCAGGAGGACAGTGTGTGTGAGTCGAGCCCTTCACATTTCACAAACCACCTCGGCTTCAAGATTCCTGTCCCAAACATTTATATTTCCTGCCAGTTCATCCTTAAATTTCCTGAGAGTTGTGTGAGGTTTTATAATTCATAATTATCATACTTAGATGCCCTATAATGCCTTTCATCATCAAAGCTGTCAGCAAATACTTGCAAACCCTTATGGGCCAACTCAGCATTTCTCTCCCGGTTTGGCTTACGGATACTGTGAGGGACTGAGGGGACAATCTGGGCCACAGTGCACAGCAAGTGTCATATCACCGAGCTTGGAGACTGGGTGGCAGCTTCTTCCTTCTGTCCCTTTCCAAGGAATGTGATTGGCTCTTTTAAGAAAACACCAGCCTTCGAATGGAAACAATATGGCATCCATCCTAGTGGTACAGACTGCTCTGGAACTGATGGTTCTACCTCATGGAAATGTTTTTTTATATTCATTCTTCACAGCAAAACTGGTGGGCAAGTTCAAGGCTCAGCAGAAAGAGCAAGCTTACCTCACATGTGGAAGTCATTTTGTAACCTCTGGATTGAGACATATTATGTAGTAATACACTCTGTACATGTCTGTCTGTCTGTCTGTCTCTCTCTCTTTCTCTATCTATGTATGAGAATAAGAGGATGAAGAGGAAAGGAAGAAGAATATGACAGTGTAGGTCAAAAGTTCTAGAAACTCAGCCTTGCATTGGTGATTCAAGGCTATAATCTTAGCTTCTTAGGAAGTTGAGACCTGGTAAATATTGATTGGAAGCTAGCCTGGGCAGAAAAAAATTTGTGAGACTCCATCTCCAAATTAACTGGCAAAATGCTGGTCTGAAGGCGTGGCTCAAGTGCTAGCATACGGGTCGTGAGCAAGAAAGCTGAACAAGAGTGTGAGGTCCTGAATTCAACCATTGTTCTCATAAACTGGCATGCTGAATTGAAACCACGTTGTACAACTACTTAAGAATACTTTTTTTTTTCAATTAAAAACAATAAAGCGAGACACTCAAAGCCAGTGCAGACTGGGACCTTGGAACCACAGCCTGTGAGTGAGGTCATCACTCATGCTGTCCTAAGATCACAAAACTCACAAAGCTGCAGCTGGGGCGTACCATAACAACACTTGCAGGGAAAATTGGGTTTATAAAAAAGGCCAATAATGTGACACTAGGTAGACAAAATGGCCCAGTTTTCCCTCAGTGTCTGTGAACAGTAACATGCAGACATAAAAGTGGGCATTGGAAAGACCCAAGAAGCTTGAAATTCCATGATAACAACTTCTACACAAACTGGACATTTTTATATCTACTTGTACCCTTCTTCTGTGTGTTCATAATTTCCTCACTAGCTGATCTTTCAAATGAGAAACATTTTTGAGGTTTCTTTTTTAGGGGTGGGAAGGGGAGTCCTGCCAATTGAATACCATCCTAACTAGAAAATCTCTCTTTTCTCCTCTTTCCCTCTCCCTCTCTGTTTGGGTTATAGCAAAGTGCTAACCTGCATGGGGAAGATAAATCTTGTCAGGCTGGGCCTGGAGCTCACTGCCTGCCTGAGACTTTAGCAATCTACTCATTCATGCTTGTTTCTGTTCATTTTGAGGCTACACATGGTGCCCAAACCACATCCCATCCTCTCCCCCACCCAACACACTCGCACACACACACAAACACTCACACACACAAAACAGAGAAAGCAAAACAAAATACACAGTTTGCTGAATCTCATCTCAGGAATCAGCAAGATTTATTACGAATGCACTATTTTGCTTTGACCACCAGTTAACTTTATTTTTATACTTTTGCTTGTGGATGTAAGAGGAAAAAAGAAAAAAAAATATGTTAGTTGAACTAAAGGAAATGTGAGCCAAACTCTCCCTGACAGTTAACCTGGTTAAATCTCAGATGACTTTTTTGCCTATTCAGGAAACACAACGAAATGCACCCAGTAGCTCCTTAATGCAATTACTTGATTAGAGAAAGGCATTTCATTTCCTAACCACTACAGGAATAAGCAATATAGCTGTCAATAATTTTTCCACAGAGCTCCAGGCACCGTGGTCAACATCCAACCATGCTTTTATATGCTCATTAACGCATTTCCATCGATGCTTAAAAATTCACCTTCATAAAGCCTGAGAGTCTTAAGGGACTTGGCTGGTGGGAGTCTGGCCTTCCCCTTCATCTGTTTTCAGGTTATTTAGTTGCCTAACACAAAACACATCACAGCATTTGTCCCATGTAAGTGGGTCACACTCGGTGTGTCTGCCCCCTTGCCTTCTGTTGAGCTCAGTTATAAAATCATGAAGAGAGGAAGGTTACCCTCTCCCCTACTTTTTAACCATTCCTATCATTTCTCAATGTGTCCAAGGAAATTAGAGTCTACTCCATGATGTCCTCCAATGACATAATGATAACTATCATTGCTTCACATATTGAGCAGGTACCATGAGCCAGAAAGGGTGTTAAGCACGTTGTTCAGCCCCACTACACCTCACTGGGGTGACTTCTGAAGTTAAGCAAGCATGAGAGGCACTTGAGGGGCTCACTAGACACACGCACTTTCACGCCCTCACCCACCACAATTGTTAGAGTGATTTGTGTGGACTGAGCAAATACTGAAGGTATTTCTCAGGCAGGTGATCTGTGCAGCCACACTTTAAAAACTACACCCAAGGGAGGGGGTTGATCCCAGATTCTTCCTGCATAGATAAAAATCTGGGGCTGGAGAGGTTAGGAAACTCGCCAGAAATCTTGTGCCAAGCCCACATACCACACTCCCAAACATACACAACCTGCTATTTGACAAAACCCTGGCACAGAGTAATATCAGAATCTGAGTAGTGAATGCTCACCATCATGACAGTAATTCCCAAGTTCCAATGTTGTCCTTCAGCGGAGGCTTGCTTATCCCTCCACAAAGCCTCCACTTTGAGGACAGCTCCCCGGGGCAAGGCCCCCCTCCTGTCACCACGGTGTGGAGACAGTGCTGTGTGACCAGACAGACCTCGACGCCTCACCCTGAAAGGTTAGGTCAGTCTCTGTGTATCTCTCGGTTCATAAGCTAGCAGGTCCATCCTGGTAGAACTGTAAGGAAATCGAAGGAAAGGACAGTTGGGAAACCCCAGAGTGAGAAAAGACTTGCAGTCAACGCCTGCAGTTCCAGGGTTTCATCAGCCCCTGGGTACTGTCCTCTGTCTTCATCTTTGTTCATCTCATTCCTCCCTTTGCTTTCTGCCTCTGTCCTTGAGATTCTGCTCCAGCTCCGGGGAATTATCTGGAAATCGCTCTAGGCCCAGGCAGTAAGGGGTGAGAGACACCCTACAAGGAATTCCAGGTCCCTTTTTTGTCTCTCCTCTCACCTTAGCCAAAGCTCTTGACTTTTTTCACTGGCAGCTAGTCCTCCACCACTTCAACCACGCCTCCGCTTCAGTCTTCTTTGCTGGCTATCTGGAGATTAGCATCTCACTTCCACTTGGGCTGGCTCTGGACTGTGATCCTTCTGTGATGCACTGATCTCAGCTTCCTGAGTAGCTAGGATTATAGGTGAGAGATGGAAGGAAGGTTTTCAAGCCAGGAAACACAAAACTAAGTCCTACAGAATCCATCATTATTCAACTGTTGCCAAACGTATAGAAAGAGAGTTACACTTCCTATAGCTTAAAATATCACCACTTAAATGACATACTTAAAGGAAAAGACTTACATTCGCTGACAGACAGCATCCTGCATAATACACACCTACTTGCCATGTGATTTATACTGAGGTGCACAAAGCAAGGTCTGTATGTGACTGATAGAGGAGCACTTGGCTGAAAACTTCCAGAACATCATTTGAGAAACAGAGTACTTTTCATTGCAACAAACTTGCCATCACTCAAACTCCACTTCCCTGTCACTAGGCCTTTCTTAACTGAGTTTCTTTTTCATTTCTCTCCTCCCTCCTTCTGAGGGGAAGTAAGTTTTTCTTCTTGAATGCATCATCCCTGGGTTTACATTGTCCTCGGATCAAGTCATGTCCATATTCCAAAGAATTACGAGTTTGTCTTTCCTTGAGACCATATACATAGATATAGATATATAGATATATAAAATTGACCTTTTTTCCTACTCCGTCAGTTAGATACGGCATCCAGAGATCAAAAGAAAGTAATGGCTTCAGCAAGATAAAGCTGTATTTATTTTATGTGGTGTTCTCTGATGTAAGTAGCCCAAGGTGCATCTGGAAGCCCAGCCATGTCATCCAGAGATCTGGGCTCCTTATATCTTCCATGTTTATCATCCTGAACACTTGGCTTCCATTCGCCAGGATCCCTTGTGGCCCAGGATGGCTGTCAGAGCTCCAGACACCATGTCTATATTATAGCCTGAGGGAAAGGGGAAGGAAAATGTGTTCTGTAAGGAGCTTCCAAGAAGGTAGCATCCAGAATTTATTCATATGATTGCCTGGCAATGAGAGAAGATGGGAAATGGCATCTTCCCCCCAACCCCCCGCAAAAAAATATGATCCTTGAAAAACTTGTGACTCTGTTTCTAAAGATGGAGGGAAAAGGGACTTAGGTACTAAACAAAATGAGCGTCAAACAGATGCTAGGTAAGCTCATTCAATTGAATTAAATTCAGCTGGACAGCATAGGAATGTTACACAATGTACTTTAAAATAAATCATAACAAGCCAAGTGAAGGTGGCTCGCACCTGTAATCCTAGCCACTCAGAAGGCTGAGATCTGAGATTTGCGATTCATAGCCAGCCTGGAAGGAAAAGTCGGTGGGACTTTTATCTCCAATTAACTACGAAAAGTAGTGAAACTGTGGCTCAAGTGGCACAAAAGCTCAAAAACAATGCCAAGGTCCTGAGTTCAAGCCCCATGACTCGCACACACACAAACATAGTCATAACAGTCTTCCCTATTGAACTGTCAGGTTAACCATGCCTAAATCCAGTGCCTTCCATGCTTTTGAAAAAGTGGCAGTAGCAATTTTCTTGTCTTAATTAGGAGGACAGCTGGCTTGCAAGAAGAATGCCATGGTCTCCTAGAGAGAAATACAAGTAAAAGCCAGCCAGATGAGCCATGGCTGTATGACTTGCATTACTTCGTTAAACTGGAGGTGAAGGCCTACGTGGAGGCAGTGATTGATGAGGAGAGCACAGAGTGGGTCCCTGCTTGAGAAAAGGCCCAGCGCACACCAGCACTCCACTTGTCTGGTAAACTCTGTGCTCAGACATGCAAATGGCCCTCCATGCTCCAATGCATGTAATAGACTTCCCACATCTCAGTTTCTTTTTCTGAAAAATGACTACATTACATTTTTTACTTTCCAGCGTGGTCAGAACATTGTGGTTAAATGACATAGTTAAACAAGAAGGTTGTAGACATCCTAAAGCTAGTGTAAGCTTAAAATGAATCTACTCCTTAGGTAATATTATTGACTTTCTGATCTATGCCAGACATTATTACATATGAACTAAAACGTACCAAGTGACCCCAAGATGAAGTCACAGGCACCTCGCCTTGTGCCAATCAATTCTACACTTAAAACAAAAAGAAATTCTATTATACAAAAAAAAAACAAAATTAGTTTATCAGAAGCCAGTGTCTCACACCTATAATTCTAGCTACTCAGGAGGTGAAACTGTGAGGCCTGTGGTTCAAAGCCAGAAAGATCTAAGATTCAACGCCATGAGACTCTGTCTTGAATTAAGTGGAGGTATACTTAAGTGATAGAGTGCCAGCCTTGAATACAAAGCTCAGGCACAGTGCCTAGGCTTTGAGGTCAAGACCCACAGCCAGCACAAAAATCAGTATTAGTTTATTGGGAAGACAGGAGCTACAATAATAAATGAATATATATTCATTTGTATATAAATGAATAAACTAATATAAATTAGTTTGTTATTGCCGCGTCTCACATTTAAATGATCAGGGCCACTGGGGTGGGGTTGCTGTGATTCTGCCTCTGGCCGAGGTTTAGAACTCATGCTAGAATTGCTTCAATGCATCCTAGTCACTTATGGGAAGCGAATCCTTGGCAGAGGCCTGCCTGAAGGACCCTTACCTGCCAGGGACGCCTCGCCTCATCTTTGGCACACTGTAAAAGGTAAATGCCTTGTCACTGGCTTCCTGAGGCTGTTGACAAATTGCTGCTAATGTCTTTCCTAACGAACTTCATCATGAGCAATCGAGAGCAGAGCAGCATGTAGTTCTGTAATCACTCACTAGTGCCAATGGAGGATTTGTATTATTTGTATTCAGAACTTTAATTATGTTCTTGGGGATTCTGCAGGATGCTAGTGCTGTCCCTGAACTATGCTGGAAATGAGCACAGAGATAGACACTTGTGGAGACCATCCCCAGGTATGCTGTCTACCACAAATAGCCGCTGTTATCACACCATTATATGCATAATTAGTTCTTACTTAAGGACTTCTTTATAAGGGGTTGGGTTTTGTTTTTCACTCCCAGGTTATTAGTGCTTAATTCTACCCTAGCTATGCACAACCAATGGCTTTCCAATATTTCCTCAGTGTAGTTTCTCATACTTAATGGTACTTATCATAGTCATCATATAATCTCAAAGATTAAATATTAGTTATGTATACTAAACAACAAAATAAAATATGACTTAAGGATGCTAAGCAACCTTTATAACAATGAACTTCTAAGACCTAGGGCAATCATTTTTTTGTCGGTCGCGGGTCCTGAACTCCGGGCCTGGGCACTCTCCCTCAGCTCTTCAGCTCAAGGCTAGCAATCTACCACTTGAGCCACAGGGCCACTTCTGGCTTTTTCTGCTTCTGTGGTGCTGAGGAATCGAACCCAGGGCCTCATGCCTGCAAGGCAAGCGCTCTACAACTGAGCCACCTTCCCAGCCCTAGGGCAATCATTTTATTTTGTGGCATTCATCTCCTGTGTACACCGAGAGGTTTACACCAGACAGCAACAGTGCTTGTTTAGCTTTTGGCAGTTTCTAAGGATCTATAGCAATCATTTAATTTTATCTTAGTTTGCTAACCGATCTCTGAGGCCTCTTAGGATTATATGATCTGATGATGTTAGCAATCGCAACAGCAATTCTGTAATTCCAAATACAAGATTCCAAGCAAGCTGCTGCCCTCTGCTTCCTACTGTGCAATTTGAAGGACACCCAGCAGGTTCCACAGGCAGAGCCATAGACCCCCGAGGGGAGGACCCCAGAGCCTAGCTCCTTGCTTGCCAAAGAGGGGGAAAAGAGCACTAAGCATTCAGCACTGGCAGTCCAAACAAAAAAGGGTAAGACTGAGGCAGCCGCATTCCTCTCCGCCAGCATGTAGCAGTCAGGATGTTTGCCTTGCTTTTCTTCTTTGTTTGGTAGTGTCCCTTGAGTTGAAACGTCTTACTGATTTTACCTAAGTCTACCTAGACTTAGCGGGGCAGCCTGTATCAGGAGCAAGATTATATATTTTACCTCGTTTCTTTGGTTCGAAATTTTAAGAAATATTTTTTCAAAAAGTTACTATAACTATTCCCTGGCCTAATGAACCCATCCACGTGGGAACATTTTCCCAACTCTAAATGTTACTTCTCTTATGCGAAGAAATTGATAATCTTGTAAAAAAAAGATAAAATGTGCTTTAGTTAGAACATTGCTTTATAGTCCAGCAATTGGAGATTAGCTATCTATTTCAATAAGGTGGAGTGGAAGACACTGGTTTTAAGTCCTGCTATTAGTTAAATTCCCAGTGAAACCACAAAGTGGATTAATGGAGAAATTTAAGCTGATTGCTATAGTGATGCTGGTTGTTTAAAACATAGGACTTCAAGCTGGGTGTCAGTGGCTCATGCTTATAATCCTGGCTATTCAGGAGGCTGAGACATGACAATTGAAGTTCAAAGCCAGACCAAGCAGGAAAGTCTGTGAGACTCATTTATTTCCAACAAACTACCACCCCAAAAGCTGGAAGCTGGGCTTTGGCTCAAGTGGTAGAGCACTAGCCTTGGGCAAAAGAAGCTTAAGGAGCCGGTTGCCAGTGGCTCACACCTGTAATCCTAGCTACTCAGGAGGCTGAGATCTGAGGATCATGGTTCAAAGCCAGCCCAGGCAGGAAAAGTCTGTGAGACTCTTATCTCCAATAAACCACTCAGAAAACTGGAAGTGGCGCTGTGACTCAAGTGGTAGAGCACTAGCCTTGAGCTGAAGAGCTGAGGGACAGTGTCCAGGCCCAGAGTTCAAGCCCCACAACTGACCCCCCCCCCAAAAAAAAAAGAAGCTCAAGGATAGAGCCCAGGCCCAGAGTTCAAGCCCCATGACTGACAAAAAAAAAAAAAAAGAAGCTCAAAGATAGAGCCCAGGCCCAGGTCCAGCACACACATGCTCACACACACACACACACACACACACACACACACACACACACACATTAGACTTCAGTGGGTTACTTAGTTCATACTTCTACGTTTAGGAACAAATGTTGCTAAATTACCATAAACAAGTGTTCATCCTTGTCTTCTAGTTCTTCAGAAAAGCCTAGTTTGGTTGCTTAGGGCACGAGGAAGAAGTAGCATGTAAATAAATGAACATCTCCGACAAGAAATCCTACAGGTTCCTTTTATGCACACTTGAGACGGGCTGGAAGTAGCCTGCTCTGTTATCCCAGTTGCCCAGCACACGCCTTCTTTGTCAGCCAGTCATGCCACAATGAAGGCAGTGCTGATGGACACATCCTTGACACCACCCCACTCCTCACCAGTGCTCCCACAACCCACAGCAGATGGCTACCTACAAGCCAGGCTCTTGAATAACTGAAGCCGTGACATTGGACAGTTGGGAAACTCTTTCCCAAAGCTTGTACCATCCAGATCAGAGCCTTCTAAAACTTCTTTTGTGGCTGGAAATCCAGAGAGGAGGAGTGGAGATAATGGAGATAAAAGTCATTCCTTCCTGAGGGAGAGCTATAGATGGACTGGATTTCTCCATGGGGTCAAGGGAAGATCACATCTGAAGTTTCCTTGGCTGTTATTATTGAAGAACCCTTCTGAGAAACCAGAAGAGCTAGGGGATAGAACTGGCAACCAATCAAGAAGAAACAGAGCCATGTCCAAGGTTACAGACATAGAGAGAAAAGGTCACTTGGAGGAGAAAGTCAGTGAGTTTGTGGGGACATGTTAAGTGTAAAAAGGGAATGAAGATACAAGGGATCCAATTAACAAATGGAGCCTGGAGTTCAATGTCTGGAAGTCTTCTTCCAGAGGGTCACTTTGTAGATACAGTAATCAAAGCCCAACAAGCAAGGGTTTCACCAAGAAAAAGAAGGTGCTGAGGTTATTTTCTTCAGGGGCAAGAGCAAAGAGAAGGAAGGATCAATCAGAGAGATGAGAAAGTCTCAGATTGCTTCAGTATCCAGGACATAGCAAGGATAAAAAGCCCTCTGAGGAAGGGCTTGTCAGGCAGTTGCACAGAGGTGTAGAAAGGAGAGTTGAGTCAGCAGTCATTGACACTGGGGCCATTTGAGAAAGCAATTTCAGGAAAGCAGTAGGAGTAGAAAGCAGGTCCTGAGGCTGTGGAGTGAGACGAGGTGAGAAGTTGGAGGTGGAAAATGTGAGCATTCTTGTGAGGTGCATGGCAGATTAGTAGGTAGGGAAGAAACTCCCCAAAAAGGGAAATCGCAAGGCCCAAGAAAGGTGGCTCTCATCCCGTTATGCAAGCAAAAGCAGGTGGGTAGGCTCAGAGATGGTCCTATATGTAACAAATGGGTGAATTGTTTTCATTCTCTGTGTGTGTGTGTGTGTGTGTGTGTGTGTGTGTGTGTGTGTGTGTGTGTGTGTGTGTGTAACTGGTGTTTTGGACTCAGGTCCTAGTGTTTGTTAGACAGAACACACTTTGAGCCATACTTTTAGCCATTTTTTGCACCAAGTATTTTTGAGATAGGGTCTCACTTACTATGTTAGTTTGCTCCCTGAACCACGATCTGCCTATTTATGCTTTCCATGATGCTAGTATGACACAGATAAGCCATTGTGTTCATCTATTGGTTGGGAAGGGATCTTGTGAACTTTTTCTTATCCAGGCTTCCTCCAAACCAATACTTCTATCTCTCTCCCAAATAGCTAGGATTACCGTCATGTGCCACTTGGTGCCTAGCTGCTTTATTCTTTTTTTTTTTTCCAGTTGTAGAGCTGGAAGTCAGGGCCTAGGCTCTGTCCTTCAGCTTTTCAGCTCAAGGCTAGTGCTCCACCTCTTAAGCCATGGTACCACTTCTGGTTTTCTGGTGGTTTATTGGAGATAAGAGTCTCATGGACTTTCCTGCCCAGGCTGGCTTTGAACTGCGATCCTCAAATCTCAGCCTCCTGAGTAGTTAGGATTACAAGCGTGAGCCACCAGCACCCGGCTGCTTTATTCTTAATAGAGGAACACATCTAGGATACTATTGGCTGTATTTAATTAATTATGATATCAAAGTCCATCTGAAACAATAGGTACATATGTGTTTATTATGTTCAATGTCCATATATGATCTGGTACATTGCGACACAGAGCAGATTCTCAACAAATATTTTGTGACAAATTACATATCTTGATAATATCTCTATTGGCATGCCTACTCTCAGGGAAAGCATTTGTTTAACTGTGCTTATTAGTCTTTGGTGTCAGGAAGATGATTTAGAAAGTAAGATTGGACATAAAAGATTAACCCTAATATAATACAAAAAGTTCTGACTTGATGCTAGTTTAACTCTGGATAGTGTAGTCATAATACACAACTAGAGAAATTGTGATGTTTTCTGGGGCAAAGGCTATGTGGTGGCATGCTCCCTTTGGGATGCTGAATGGTGAGCCATGGCCTGCAGTCAGTCTAGTGATCCCTGGGGAACATTTGTGCCTGTGGTATACCACGTTGTTAGACTATAATGCTTTTCATTGGTTTGTACTTAGTTGCTTTTTTCATCTTAACCCTATTTTCAAGTTGAAGTGCTTAGATATTAGCTGGTTCATAAACATTGGCCACACAATATCTTAGAGTTAAAATTTTATTCTCAGTTACTGGTAGTTATTGAAAATAACATAACTCATGTGCTTGAATTCTCACTTAACCACAGAATGATTTTGATGGACAGTATAGTCCCCAGCCAGGTCGGTGTAGACCTAATTGTCCCAGTTCTGCCATTCATGCCGTACCCTGTGCCCTCTGACCTGGGAGGAAATGACGATCTTTCTTGCCCTTCTGATTTAATTCAGACTATGAGAACCACAGCGTCCCAGATGACATTCAGGCTGTAGGAAGTTCTCCTATTGGGCCAAACTTCTAAAGCCATACAGTACTTAACTACAAAATGCATGTGCCGGCATGCCTGGCAGCACACAGACGAACCAATCAAAGAAGAATGTTCTCCCCGCCTAAGCCTCAGAACAGCTAAACAAGTCATTATCCCAGGCAGTTTATTCTGACTCCTGTGTAATTCAGAGTCTTTTTCTTTTTGTTCAATATTGGTGAGAAACTGAAAGAATAAGAGAATTGTTGAGAGCTATAGGTACATGAGATGATTTCCAGTAGGTATATGGGATGATTTCCTAAATTTCCTTCCCTTCTTTCTAACTCCTAACACAGACAAGAGCAAAGAAACATTTGTTGTGTGAGAAAATGCCTCCATTGGCAAATCTCCCCATATTTCTCGTTACCATGACCCCACTAAGTGACCTTAAAGTGAAAATACATGGTTGAATCACATTTGTACACAGTAAATTTGAGGGGGGTTCTAGTTTTCTCCTCCTTCTTATGTTATAAGACCCGCTTGTTGACATGCGGGTCCACTAATACTTGTTTTACTTGAGTACATTAGAGCAAACTCAAAAATACAATCCTAAAAAATCCCTGAACTCCTTCCAGAGAGGTGAGAAACAGTCAGCATGAATCACACACATTAAACCAACCTCTCATCATATTGGCGTTCTATAAAATAACTTCTCTCCTTTATTGGAAATGAAATGGCTTGTGCTAAGTTCATCCCTTTCTGGTTTTTTGGTATCACTGGAAAACTGGGAATTCATGTGAAGTACTACACTAAGAAGATAGTAAAAATGCTTTTAAATTTTAAACACCCTGACTTTGGTTAACTCTGTGTTAGAACAGACCTCGAGCCGCAGCGTGGTTCTTTTGGGAGGCTGGATGGGGTACATCTGGATGGGGGACATCTGGTAAATACACAAAGAAGTTGAGGGGGAATGCTCCTTAAAACAGACCCATTTCTGTTTATAGTTCCTGAGCAGTTCTTTGTATATTTCCACACAGTGTGAGAAACATGGTCATAAAACCAAGAACAGTAGAACAGTTAGGGTGAAATTAGTTTATTTTCACTAAAACATTTGTGGTTGTTTTCTTCAGTGGGGGATCTTCATGACATGATTGATTGTCCCCCACAGACCTCTCCTATTTATGTTTCCCATATATCCCAATTACTTGGAGATATACAACGTGCCAATACAGGCAGAAGGGCTGTGTGTGAAAAGCGAACAGGGTTCACTTACTAATCTGAGCCCCGGAGGGAAGCACCACTAACAGCCTGACAGAAGTTCCAGGTTCACAATCCCTGGTGACATCTGGAAGGTGAGGAGGAGAGGACCTTGGTTCAACCTAAGCCACACTTTCAGCCCAATCTCCACCACCTGACTGTTTTGACTTGAGCGACATCAAAGCCACACCACTGCTGAATGGAGCCTCTTGGCTCAAAAACCAGTGTAGCTGGCTGTGGGGAGGGGCATGGACTTGAGCAGCAGAGGGCATCTGGTGTCATCTGACTCCTGGAATGAGTCCATTAATCCTGTTAATTGTCCTCACCACTCTGCCTAAAAAAAAAAGAAAGAAAGAAAGAAAGAAAGAAAGAAACTCCCCACTGGCCCTCTCATGTGGATGCCGGGGAGCTCTCATTTTCAATTTGTGTCCCATCCTGGCATTTAATGCCATTTGTGTTCATAAGACTAATGGAAATATCAATTAAGCCCAATCAAGGCATTATAGCTCTTAGCAATAATGGACACTTGTACCTGAGCCTGAAGCAGATAGAAGGAAAGCAGACCCTTCCAGCAGCATCTGTCAAGTGTCTGTGAATCTGCACTGTGGCCAGAAAAGTAGAAATATGCAACCACACAGGTGTACATGTCTTACCAGAGTTGGTCGTCGATAGGTAATTGAATATGTAACAAGTCCTAAGACATGGAAGTATAAATCATAGAAAAGTGCAATAGAAATAATGTGTGGAAGATCACGGAGCTAATGTTGAACATGGAGGCTCGTCCCTGTGTTTTATTCCTGTGAGTACAGAGGTCTTATCTACCCCAGCTCAAGCGGAGGTCTCTGGGTATGGTTTCTAAACATGCCATTTACCTGAACGTCTTTGGCATTTGGCTGTCATTAATTCAATCCTGAATTGAGTTGGGATGACAGGGAAAGGCTCCCGGCTTGAAGGTACATTTTTCTTCATTTTTTTTTCACTTTTCCTCAAGAAATCAGACCCTATTTCTGCATGGTTGAGAGTGTCCTCCAAGAGAAATATCAACAGTGCTAGGGAGTTTTCTGCATTGTTGAGATGAACAAAGCTTACAAGCTTTAACTTGCTGCATGTGTCTCTCATTAAATAATCTTCCAAACTTCAAAAAAAAAGAAAGAAAAAAGGAAGGAAGAAAAAGAATCATCATCTAGAGCTAAACTTCAAACAATAAAACTATTTTTAGCTGTCCATACCATTAAGAAATTAGATTCCATACATTCATCTTCCAGTTATCTGGCTTTAGTAAAAAAAAAAAAAATGACCTTGAAAAAGAATGTGGTAAGTGGAGCCAAACATTTTTTGCAATGTATATGGGCTGACATTTAAGAGAGTTCTTCTGAAAGAGTCTTAACATGTCACACATGAGAAGGGAAGAAGATTAAAAGACCAGTTAGAAGATTATGGTTGGAATTGCAAAGCATGCAATGGTCTTTGGACCAGTGTCTGTGTAGGTCTTTTGCATGTTACACTCAGACTGTTCTGAAGTCAGATACCTTGCTTGGAATAGGCTGAGCCTTATGGAAGAGAAGAGAGCTTTACTCCTATGGAATTACATGGGGGTTTTCTTGGGGAAGAGCTCCAAAGAGGTGCTGCAAAAAAAAAAGGAGAGGCTGAAATTTCAGGGAAAAAGGAGGAGGCAAACTTGGTGCCAGCGTCTTAGAACACAGTCAGCACTACAGGCTGCCCCAGGCACTCTCCTCCGTCAACTTCCATGGTCACTTATTTTGTTCATCCTTAAAAAAAAAAAAGTAGAGGTAGAGAAAAATGCATTGCAGAGCGCTGCTGAGAAAGAAGAGCAGGCTGAGGACAGGTGTGCCTGTGCGTGGGTATCATCGTTACAAGCTTCCTGTGGAAGATGTGAGCACTGAATGCCAGAGGAAACGGCCCCAAGCATCCGACACAGAGCAATACATAGGTCTTAATGCCCAGCTCAGTTATCTGAGTCCCTCACCGTACTGATTTAGATCTGTGTCCCACGAGCAGATCTGGCCTGCTGTGAGTATAACAGTTCTATCTTTGAGCTTTTGCCATGGTGATCTGGCCCCCTGGCAGCACAAAAACTAAAGGCTGTCAGACCAACTCTTGGATAACAGAGACAACATAAAGATTGGCAACATTTTGGATAGCTGGTGTGTTCAGATATTGATCAAATCATGGAGACTAGAGAAAGAACAACTCCATGCGACTAGCATGCAGGGAGGACTTGAGGAAGGACATTCTAGACTCTTCAATGTGATCATAGTTATAATCTTCCTATGTAGTGAAGAGTCAGTTACTTTCATTTCTCTAGGCTGATGCTTTAATAGTGCCAGTCATTGCTCCCGTGAGAGGTCTGAGTTTTACTTGATTTCAAGTTGAAAAGGGCAAATACCTTTTAGGAACGCCAGAAACACAAATTAAAGGGTTCTAAGCCAGAGGAAAAAATAGCTACTAATTATCACTCTTGAAAGCAGCAGAAAGTTTCTGCACAACCTTACCCATGTTCTGGGTGATACATCATCTTATTTGGGGAAGCAGAATAGTTGAAGGATAAGGTCATAAAGAAAAGTTCCTCTCGCCCTAAGAATCAAACTAACTGACATCAAGACCATTTGATTGAGGATTTAGAAAGATATTGGATGTAAATTCTTCCTTATAGTCCAACTAGAGGTCCAAGTATTTATCTATCTATACGTATATTCACCTGTACACATGAATATGTATGTACATCTACATATATATTTACATAAACAAGAGGATTACACCATGAGAGAAATGATTTTAAAATCATGAAAATAATTCCTCCCATCATATGTCATTTCTTACTTCCTGTGTGTTTAGAACTTGGCTTGAGAAATTCTAGATTTTGATGGCTAACACAAAACACATTGCACTGGGACACTGATAAATTCATGACTACTTACTACTGGTTAGACCACATGCAACCCTTTACTTATGGTCCAAGAATTCTGGGCCGGGGCTTATGTAGAAGCTGCCATTATTAATTTGCTTCATAAATCATTAATGTTTCTCCATCCCACAAGATTCTCAGTAGCCACTTTTCGCATTATTTTTCAACCACTCATTGGACAAGCAAAACATAAGCAGTTGGATTTGACTGTGTACCCAAAGAAGCAAACACGATTTGTGTGGACACTGAAAAGAATCCAGAAGTGCTGAGGAGACTGAAATGTTTCCATCCCCTTCTTGCAGATCGTCAAATGGGTGGCAACTGATTTCCCTTTATATTAAAAACCAAAGAAAATAAGAAGGCACCGTGGGTTCTATGTTACACAATTGCTGCACTAACCCAAAAGGTTTTGTCTAGGAAGGAGAAAAATAAAAACAAAATAAAACCTACAAACAAAGTGTCCCCAAGGTCACAGAAGTTGACAAGCCCCAGTTTTTCCACAGCCCATACCTAAGCTGCTGGTGTCTTCACATCTCACAGAGATGCACAGCTCTGCTTCTTCCTGTGGCTGTTTCTGCAGCGACGTTTACACACACACACACACACACACACACACACACACACACACACACACACACACACACACACACACACACACACACACACACACACACACACACACACACACACACACACACACACACACCAGAGAAAGTGTTAGGGTTCTCTCTCCTCTCAAACCCCTGTTTGGCTATGGGGAGAGGAGGGATTATTATTGGTGCTTTTATTCCAAAGCTTTCTGGAAGGCTGAATTCTAGGGCCCCCCTTTAAAGTGCTGTGGCCTGACACTAGGGGGCTTCCATTCCTTCCGTTTCCATGTCTGATGTGGGAAAGGCACTTTGGTTTGGTGGGAGCAAGCGCTCCCTTGAGTGTTATACTCTGAGCCTTGCTCTGTACCACAGACATGTCCTTTCCCAGTAGAAGAAATCCAAAGTCCGTTTTAGCACCAGATAAAGCCACTGACAAACAATACAGAAGCAAAACGAGTTGACATTTGGTAGTACATCAGATGTGGGTATTTAGGCTCTGAAAATAATATTTGTTCATCTGACTCTGTTGTCTACAAAAGTGGTTATTCAAATAAGGAAGTATATATGCATTGGCCAGGAACAGAATGGCAGCTCATGCCTGTAATTCCAGCTATACAAGAGGAAGAGATAGAGAGGATTGTGGCCCAAGGGCCAGCCACAGGCCAAAAAAAAAAGGTAAGACCCTAAAGGGGAAAAAAAACCCAAAAAACAAAAAACAAAACCCAAAACTAAAAGGGCTGATAGTGTGGCTCAAATGGTAGAACTCTTAGCTGAAAAGCACAAGCCCCACAAAGAATATTGATTGTTTTTGCATCATTTTTTCCCCTGGGTTAATAGATCTTTATGGAAAACCATGGAGTCCTTTAGAGTCTCTAAAATGAGAAAACTTGTTAGATATATTACAGTATTTATTTACTTGTTTGTGCAAAATATCAAAACCTGGCACAATCTGCTGCTAGATTCTCCTTCGGCTTTGTTTCTGTATTTTACCTGGAAAACATTTGTGAAGAAGATGTTTTAAATATAAGACCTTGCCTTTATTTGAGCTGCATCTAGAAAAGCAGGGGTCAAATATGAGTTTTATTTAGAACATTTTTTTTGCCAGTGCCTTTGGTCCCAGTACTTTGCCAGATAAACAACAAAACCAGGGTCAACACACACTCTTGTACCAAGTGTGAGTAAAAGTTACCAGGATGCTAATCCATCCTGCTACTCTCTGGGCAAAGATATAGAGAGGGAGACTATTATAAATATTTAATATCAAGCCCAAAGAGTGTTGGAAAGAAGGAAAATGACATTTGTTTTTGAGATTGTAATAGAGAGCCAACTTTCCACCCTTAGTTCCGAACAATGTGTGTTCAGCATTTTGACAGATGTGGCATTTGGCAGGTCAGAAAGAACCCCACATATAGGAAAGCATTAATTTCCAAGAATAAAAGGAGAAGAAGAGCAAATGCAAAGCAGAAAGAAAACTGAGAGGAACTAGGAAATAAACAAAATGTGTCTCATTGGAACCCTGGGCAAGATGTCAAAGTCAGGATTTAAGCTTAAGAGAGAAGAAATGATTCCAATTTTTCATTCTAATGAGAGCTAATTTATCCCTAAATTAGAAACAGGAATAGTTTAGATAAATATTAAGTTCTGAGAGAAGATTTTCTGACTTTTTGTTTTGATAGTGATGACATCTCAATGACAGAGGAAAAATATACCAACTTTAGTTCTCTTGAGGTTGCTCCTACACACACACACACACACACACACACACACACACACACACACACACACACACACACACACACACACACACACACACACCATATTATGTGAATAGATATATACAAACATATATACATATATTGTCTGATAGAATCTCTTCCTAGGATCATTGTGAGGTTTTCTCTGTGATTATTATATAACTTGTGGTTTATAATTGCTCCTGTTCATCAAAGTGCAAACTTTAGAAGCACTCCGCACCTCTGAAATGAACATTACCCACTGATGAGTTTCTCTGATGGCTCATAGGCTAAGATTTGGATATTTGAGAGAAGCACACAAAAGAAGGGGTAATGAACTTAGTTCAGCTTTCTCCCCGTTTGTGGGCACAGGGACCTTGTGTATTACTACTAAACCTATGACCACAAACAATGCACTTATAGCAAAATGAGGCAAAACTTCACCAGCATTTTCTATTGAACAACAAAAGGGCAGATGGAGAGAGTCTGAGTGAGTCCACAGCAGGTTTTCTCTTCTCCTACTTAGGGAACAGATTATTTTTAATCAAATCAGGTATGATACATAAGATTCTCACACGAAAAATCCAAAAGGTTTTGTTGTTGATGATGATTTGTGTGTGTGATGATAGTGGGGTTTGAACTTAGGGCCTAAGCACTGTCCCTTAACTTTTTCACTCAAGGCAAGTGTTTTACCACATAAGATACAGCTCCACTCTGGCTTTTTTTGGTGGTTAATCGAAGATAAGAGTCCCAGATTTTCTTGCTCAGGCTCAAGATCCTTACATCTCATCCTCCCGAGTAACTAGTATTACAGGGACTAGCTACAGGCTCCTGGCTCCAAAAGTTTTCTGATCCAGTTTTTCCAACTGAAGTAAACTCATCCTTGAATATCTAACATGATCTCGCATGCAGAGTGGCCATCAATGAGGTCATCTCGTGAGGTGCCTGCCTGCTGTTATTTCGTTTCTAATGAATTTGAGAGCCCCAGAAGAGATGAAAGGTGGAAGCGGAGGACCGAGAGAAAGGCTGGTGGATGAAGTCGTTGGGATGGTTTCAAAGATGTTCTCCCGAGAGCCCATGAATCACAGAAGCATTTCCAATTTAACAATAGATTAGTGTACTTCTTTTCTGGCTGGCAGCCACAATGTTACAATGGCACATTACCGGGTCTGTCTGTGTTTTTAAAATATTACAGTAACAACAACAATAATAATAATAACTATGATTGTTTGAGCATTAAGAAAAGACTGCATTAAGGAAAGAATGTTGCATTAGTCAGTCCGGCAGAATAAATGATAACCTGGTCTTTGATTCAATGAGTCTTTATTAGGTGATGAAGATTGGACCCATGTGTGCACAATCTTTCTACGCTTGAGGCCAGGCCCTCTGTCTGAGACATGGCACACCTAGGTCAAAGGCACAATAGGATCCTTTGTCTCCTTCTGTGCTAGGCAGGATTTTTTTTAATACTTTGTAAAAATTCAAAACAGAATCATTTTTACTTTTTAAATCAAATTTACCCCCTTTCTCCCACTAGCCTACCATAAATACTAGTCTGGATAGAGAAGGGAAAAAATAGTTCTTCTCAACTGGCAAACCCTGAGATAGAAATGACAGAGGATATTAGATGTTTGGCTAAAACCAGAGGCCGATGCTCTGAGCTTTAAAATCCAGTGTCAGCCCTTCTACCCTGACTGGCAATCATTAATAAATACCATGCACTAAAGGGCCAGCATTCCACACATCTATGTCTCTTGCCACTTTGAGATATTTTTTCCCACTCCAGGTGTTGTACACTTCCATCTCTGAACAATTAGGAAGATGAAATGCCACACCTGTGGTAAACGCACACATTTACAGTTAGCAGCCTTTTCTCACAAACGCCTTCCATGAAGAGACCCATCCTGTTTCCATTTAAGTTCACAAACATCTGTTCCCCAGGAGATGAGTTAGCTACTAAGCACTACTGTTAGATTTCTCGCCAGAAAGTCTCATTTCTTCATGTGGTTTCTGTTTTCTTCTTTAAACAGTTAATTATGTTTTATTCTTTCTTCTATAAAAGCTAAATTTAGCCAAGTTTTAGAACTAATTTAAAACATTTTCTGGAAATGACAGGGGAAAAAAATAAGCAGAGACGCTGAATTAAGTGGTTGTTACAAATGAATATTATAGGAGGGGGGAGATGCTAAAGGCAGATTGTGTCTTTAAGTCTCAGGTTTTATTTGATGTATGCGGACAAATAGCATTTGAGTCATAAATCAATTCGCACTCATGGTGATCCCAGAGGGGCTTCTGGGAGGGGAGTCTCCAGGTTCTTCATTCCCCCATTTTATGCTCTTGGTGTGGGTGGAAAGCAAAGTCTGAACTCTGTGTGTCACTGGCTGGAGCTAAGTATAGCCGTGTGTTGTGTGTAAACATTGGCAAAGGCCCTGTTGTGTGTACCAACTGTATCAGCCCACTCTGCTGTTTAGGGAGTCATCTATTGGGTTTGCTTCTTGAGTTTTATTCAAAACATGAACAGAGGAGAGGGAAGGTAGTATGACTGTCAATGGGTCTGCGCTGGTTGAGACCTATAGTCCTATAGTGATGTCAACAGTAGGAGACATGTGGTAACCTCAGCAGCCATGTTTGGATGGGATTCCAGGAGGAGGAGCTACTACTCGAGTCTGGTAGGTAGAGGGCAGGATAGCTCTGCGTCCCACAAAGATTCTGTCTGGCCCCAAATGCCCAAAGCAGGGGTGGGGATCTTGCTTTAGCCATTTTACTCAAAGTCTCCACCTTATTCATCAAGGGGCTACTTCTGTTACTATTATCATTCATATCAACCATTCATACCATCCATACCTTCACCTCAGGTTTTTGTTCATTAATTGGAGATAAGAACCTCACAGACTTTTCTGCCTGGGTTGGCTTTGAACCTCAATCTTTAGATCTCAGCCTCCTGAGTAGCTAGGATTCTAGTCATGAGTCACCAGCATCTGGCCTCATAGCAACGAATTCTACCCATACTAAAATTCCTAGAGTCTGCAGTTATGGTAAAGATGGTCTAAATTATTTTATTTACTTGTCCTAAATTCCCATAACGCATAAGCTTGTGACGATTTGAGCTGTATAACATAACAGATGAAAGAGTAGGAAGCCATCGTTCCACTCATGTAACAGTTGAATACCATAGACAGGATTTCAACTTGCCTTCAGGTCTGACTCTATCCCAGTTAGGATCCACCAAAGCTGTATCTCTGTAATTGAAAATCCTGACCATGGTAGAAAAAGCTGTGGGATTCACTTTTCGGTTCTGTTCATGGAGCTCAAGAGCACACCCAGGAGATTCACTTAACATATGGGTGACACATTACTTTCATTATAATAGGATATTTTGATTTCCTCTCTAAATCCTCTTTATTAATTTCACTCTTTAAGAAAATGCCATTGAGTTATGAGTTTAGTAATTGTAAAGAGATCATATTTTGGATCAACAAGTGTGGAATGAAAACCAAAATTTGTTGTTGCTTTTTAAGAGTAAGGTAAATGGGCATAGAAAAGTCCATTTAAAGAGGAAAATGAGAGTTGCGCACCTCCCTGAGACCTGACAGTCGTGGTTCAAAGCCAGCCCAGGCAGGAAAGTCCATGAGACTCTTATCTCCAATTAACTAGCAAAAAAGCTAAACATAGAGATGTGGCTCAAGTGGTAGAGCACCAGCCTTGAGTTAAAAAAAAAAAAAAACCTAAGGTACAGCACATTGTGTGGTGAAAGTTTATTGGAGCTGGGGAGGGGTGATAGTGTATAATCCTACAGAAGTATAGAAGGGAGAGAAAAAAGGAAAAGGTGTACATAGCAAAAGTGAATTTAGCAGATGTTCACACTGAGTGAGCCATAGCTTTCAAGAAACTCCGTTGAGCACTTGGTAACATCTTGGGATGTTGTGTCTCCAAAAGCTCAATGAATCTGTTGGGCCTTACTACACCAGTCACCAGCTGAGACTCCCCGCCCCCTTCACACACCCCTCCTCCCTCCCCCCCCCCTCCGCCATCACCAGGTACTTTCATTTATCAAAAATCCACCCTTCAGTGCCTATAATCCTCGTGAACTTAGAAGTCGTCATGAGACGTCTAGGCAGCTGCTGAAGGCGTCCAGCCCTCTCAGTCCTGACAGGTCCTGACTCCTCTACTCAGCTAGCACACATGTGGCAGCTCTTTTGTCCATGGTGGCAGTATTACAGCAGTAGGTTTATGACAGTGAGCCATTGTCCCCTTTCCAGGACATTCCCAAGTCCAGACCCAAGACAAGCTCTACAGCACAGATCAATGCACTGTGATAATACATGAACATGTCTACCTTACTGGTCAGTTCAGTGAGGTTTACTTCATGCCTAGCCAAGCCGAAGACCAAGACCAGACCCAGGAACTGTTGATCTAAAGAGGACCATACGTCCTCCAACTTTTTCTGCTTTAAACTCAGTATATGATGAACATAGCACAACGGGTCCTTTTGCTAATGATAAAATCTTGATAATTCTAACTTGCCATACATACATACATACATACATACATACATACATACATACATACATACATACATACATACATGAAAAGAAAACCCAATTTGGTGAAAGATCAATTGCATCCTACTACTTACAAAACATCAGAATTTTGGTTCAGTGTTAGATATCTAAAAGAGAAACTTTGACTCAATGAAAAATAAATATAAAGAGCATCAGAGCATCAAAGCCTAGCTCTGGAGATAATTTGATTCAGTTATGGAGATTTTGGAAATCCTCATTACTTAGCATGTAACAAGTACACGTATCAACTATGCATGAAATAACAGGGAAGGTTTGGTGGCACTGAAAGTTAGGGAATTACTGTTTAATTCTAAAGCATTTCATCATCCAGGTGCTTCTAACCACTAATTTTCCAAGATATTATATCCTGTGTGTATGGTTTCACCATTTCTGAGTAAAGCCAAGAGCTTTGACTGAAATCACACCATAATACATCCATATTTGTCCCACATTTTCTTGCACAAACTCTTTTCTCACTACTCCAAATACATGTGTCTGTTATACATACATGTCTCTACTCTTTTCCTCAAGACCAGCTCATGCTCTTCACCTTCCTGCCTTCATTCATTCACTTCTATATTGTCAATTAATATCTTAATATCTATAGTATTATAATCACTCTGTTGGAGGACAGACAAAATAAGATTAAAATTCGATACAAATTCATGCCCACTCTCTTTATATGCACATGCCCATGAGGACTGACCCTTGTCATCATCCAGAATCAGACTCCCATGGTCACCATTGACCCCTGGGAAGTTCTGAAGTTCCTATACCTGCCCTTTTTTGCCTCTCCATACGGACATTGATTCCAAGCCCATTGGCTACCCTCTTACTTCAGACCGCCTTCCACACATGGCAAGTACATTTCCTAAGAATTCATATCTGATTGTATTGCTATCATGCTCAAGACCCTTTTGGAATGTTCTGCTGCCTAAGAAATTAATGGCAAACGTTGTGATTAATTCAACATGAACCCTATCATCATATGCTTTCCTATCTCCTATGATCCCCTCCGCATGCTCTAGAGATAGGAACTGTCTGCTCTCTGCAGACATCAATAGTTGATCACAGCACTACTCCTTGCAGTGCTCAGTTATGACTTCAGAATCCTGTTATTAGTAAGTACTAACTAATCAAACATGAGATTCCAGAGAAACCCGATTTGTTCATCTGACCCTCCGCTAGTCTGTCTTTCTCTCTCTCTTTCTTTCTTTCTTTTTTCTTTCTTTCTTCTTTCTCTCTTCCTCTCTCTCTCTCTTTCCTTCACTCTCTCCTTCTCTCTCTTCCTTTCTTTTCCAGGAATAAAAGGAGTCAGAATCTAACTTGGGTTCAGACTGCTTGGTTGTTTTTTCAAAAGACAAGTGGATTCGCTTGTTTTCAAATGTACACAATCCTTAGCCCACATAGACAGTACCTTCCAGACACTTAGAAAAATAATAATATTATTAGAGCAACTTTAAAAGAGTGAGTCATCTCTAGGCACAGGTGTGTAAGGACAACTCCTGAAAACCACTACAAACATTCATCAGGATGTTGGGCTCCAAGAATCACCCAGAACAACTCAGAGGTAAATTAGATAATTGTACTGAAATACAAAACCCATCTGATCCCAGCCAAATGTCAACTGGTGGGCTGTGATGGGCCTCTCTTGCCAGTTCTAGCCAGCTTTCTTCACTACCCACTGGTAGCTCTCACAAGGGTGGTGACCATTCATTGTATTATATAGCCAGCTATGAAACTTTGAGGATTAGGGGAAGAGGGGAGAATTGTCATCTTCTAAACATCAAAGAGGAAGTGGGTATGACCTTGGAAGTAAATAACTACCTCTAACTATGGTTCACTTGTCATTTGTTTCCTTTTCTCAAATCTAAATCTTTGATCTCTAAAAGAAATTGGATTGCATGAAATCTAACATCCCATTATATCATTTGTGTTTCTTATGTACTTTAAAGGGCATGATCATTATTATGATTACTATTTTATTACTTATGCATAAAGAAAATGGCAGCTATCACTACAAAACAAAGAATTGTGCCTTTTGCCTATTTTGTTTTGTTTTTAATCTTTAGTGATTAATATTGAGAAAGAATATGTGTATGTTTTAACATTCAGAATTACGCAGGATAACAATAGTTCAAAGTACTCCTAGATGGTACCTTTCAGAGTTCAACATTCAATACAGGAAGTGTTTCAATGTGTGTGTGTGTGTGTGTGTGTGTGTGTGTGTGTGTGTGTATTTACAAGTGCACACACACACACACACACACTTTCGATGCAGAATTTAGAAAAAAAATCCCAGAAGAAGTAACATGGGTAAAAAATATGAAAGTACCATTTTCTTTAGAAGACACCAGCTTTTTCTTCACTTCATGGCTTGAAGACATGTTTTCATCTTATTTTTTTTCCTCAGATGAACAAGCTATTGAATTTTTTAATGTTTCCTTGTTAGTATTTTATCAAAACCAGTACTAGTCTCTCCACTGATGGTCATGTTGTTCAACCAAAATATATTTTCCTTGAGGCATTGATCTGGGCACCTTAGGAATCATGAAACTCAATACTGAAATCCATAAAAAGTTTTTCTTTTAAATTGAGGAGCTTCGTTAGGTAAAGAACAGAGAAGTCAGCATTCTTCCTTGATGGCCTTTCTCCATTACTCTGCATCTACTACCAGCCCCAAAACTTTGTGGGAATAGAACCACTTTTATGAGCGCAAATGGAACCAAACACTCACGGCATGTTCTTTCCAATTAAAGCGATAGGTCCCCGAGTTCTGTGTTTTCCTGGAGATGGCTCATTTTGTAGTGATGTTTTGGGAGCATTTTATAGTCAAGCCATTAGATAAGTACATGGTGAGGAAGTCAGCTTTTGAGAGCCCTAACTTAATCTCTGATTGTGGGTCCAAAGAATGACTGACTTTGACAGGTCGTATTAGTAAGTTTAAAAGAGAGTCAGCTTCTTACCTTCCTCTTTGGTGACAAGTTGCTTCAAGCTGATCTACAGAGTTGGGGTATAAAGAAGATGCCTAGATGCTTTGTACAGATTCAAAGAGGAAGGATGGAGAAGAGGAAATTGTAAAGGGGGCATATTTATTAAGTGAAATACAAAAGTTTCCATGACTCTAGGGCCTTCCCAACCTTAGAGCCTATCAGTATATTCCATGGGGACTGTCCCTCATAGTGAACTCACTGATGAGTGGGGGATCCCTATGGGACAATCTTAAGCACCAACTGCAGCTACATGCAGTAGAGAAAGCACATGACTGTTTTAAGCTGTACAACAGAATGTATTTGAATTTGTTTTGCTTGTTTTTTAACCCAAGAAGGAACAGCCTTAGCCAGAAAATATGAAGTAACTTTAACCTTCTAGTTGGAACCTTTCTCTTTCAGCAATGAATGACAAAATATTTTTAAACCTATGGCAAGAATATTTTATATAAATTCTTATTGACAATATGGTCATTTGGTATTTATTTAGGTTAAAGTAATATATATATATATATATATATATATATATATATATACATACACACGCATGCGCACACACATTTTATATATAGAGAGAGAGAGAGACAGAGACAGAGAGAGAGACTCAGGGAGATACAATAGAAATTTGTATGGTGAAGAAACTATTCTTTAGCTCCACATTCTACCATGTGGTAGTCACTTGCCACCTGTGGCTTTTGAGCACTTGAAATTTGGCTATTGCAACTGAGGAACTAACTTTAAATAATAGTAATTTAAGTTTAAATTACCACATGAGGCCAGAGGCTATTTATGGAGTCAGTGGTGAATGTTTCTCAAAGCTGGATCATTATGGCATAAACTTTGACTGGTTGTTAAAAATACCAATCGCTAATTCCCACTCCCAGAAGTTTTGAGTCAATTTGATATGGGAAATAGCCCTGGATATCAAGATTTTAAAGAACTCTCCCAGTAATCACAGTATACAGTAATTTTTTAAAACCAATATTCTAGAAAATACATTGTCAGAATTAGCTAGCTGGTGGGTCCATCACTTCTGTACGGAACCCTAAATATTATCAATATGATATATAGTTTGATTTATGTTCCCAAAGTGAGTTTCTTTTCTAGAAAACACATTTCAAGGCTCTACCCTGTAGCAGGCACTGCATTTATTCTACTCAAAATAATGTACTCAAAATATTCATTACACAGTATTTGTTTTTTTTATATTTTATTTTATTATTTTCTGGTCTGGGGCTTGAACTCAGAGCCTGAGAGCTGTCCCCCAGCCTCTTGGTGCTCAAGGCTAGTGCTCTACCATTTTGAGCCATAGTGCCACTTCTGGCTTTTTCTGAGTAGCTTGTTGGAGATAAAGTCTCACAGACTTTTCTGCCCACATTGGCTTCTAACGGCAATCCTCAGATCTCAGCTACCTGAATAGCTAGGATTACAGGTGTGAGCCATGCTTACCTGGCTAATATTTTGCTTTTGAAAAACCACAAACGTCAAAAGCAAATGGCAGCTGGGTGCCAATGGTTCAAGCATATAATCCTAGTCACTCAGGAGTCTGAGCTATGTGGATCACAGTTTAAAGTTAGCTTAGACAAAAAAGTCCAAGAGACTCTTATCTCCAATTAGTCAGGAAAATGCAGGAAGAAGAGCTGTGGCTCAAATGGTAGAGCACCAACATTGAGTGAAAAAGCTAAGAGACAATGTCAAGGTCCTCAACTCAAAACTTCAGTACTGGTACACAGACAGACAGACAGACAGACAGAGAGACAGACAGACAGACACACACACACACGCACGCACGCACACACACACACACACACACACACACACACACACACACACACACACACATACACACACTGCCAAAGTCAAGACAAGAAACCCTGAATGTGCGGTCAGAATATCCAAACAAGTCATTGTAATCAAAGAAGATACCTTAGTAGAAATAGGTGGCTCTCTACTTCTCTGAGAAGAAAGGAAATGCCAACTTTGACCCAGGACCCTTGCATGCCACCTGCCACCTTCTGACCAAGTCAAAGTATAATGTCTAGAAACCAAGGTGCATCATGAATGGCAGGTTAGCCTATACTTGTACGCCCAAAGCAACCACATGGGGCCCATGACTTCTGTGTCCTGTGCGATAGGGAATCTGGCTGGTGAGAAGCAAGATGGGGGCTCAGCTGTCATCGTTAAACTGCTTCACAGGTCACATTCGTTCTCCGTGTCTCCATTGTGTATTTAATTAGCTCACTTTTTTTTTTCATGAAATTTCTATGGCTCTTCAAAAGTAGGAGTCAAACTCTCTGAAATGCTTGAATTCACACTTTTTCCCCCACTACAGACTCATTTCAGAATGACCCCTTTGACAGCACTTTTGCCAGTAGAAAAGACTCAAGACCTCAGGGGAAAAGAAATGTAGGGAGAGAAGTCACTGCGAGGCACGGGACCTGCCTTCCAGACAGCGTCTGCCTTGCCTGCCACCTTCATATTTTTCTGTTGAGTGATGTTGATTTTCTGGGCAAGGTGCTAATGTCTTTAGGGAACATCTGTTTTACCTGCCGGGCCAACAGAAAGAACTAAATGCTCTCTACAAAGCATGAGAAACAACTACTTGATTCTTCTTCTGCTTAGGAATGAAATCCTCTATTAAATCTTCAGTTCTTATTGCATTATGTTAAATCCCAACTTGGAGAGACTCTTTCACATACCTTAGCTTGATATATTCAAAACATTAGCTAAAAAGCCTGCTCTCTGAGAGGCCCCAAGGAGCTTTAGAAAAATGTAGTTTGTGTTTGCTGTGGATCAAACTACTGAGAGATGTAATCAATCAATGGTAAATACGCTCTGTCTTTTCTTGTTAAGCCTCTGAGACATTTGCCTTTTTCAGAAATACACTTTCATTAGGAAAGGAATACGTGTTCCTTTCCAATGAGTGTTGACCAAAATTACCCAAAATATCACTCTGGATATAATTTCTGTAAATGTGTGTATGTGTGTGCTGCTCTTGTTTGGGTGTTTTTTTTTCTCTCTTGCTCATTTAATCTCCATGGAGAAGATAAACGCAGCTTTTCCATGGCAAAATGAAATAAACAGAGAGGAAGCATCCCAGAGCCTTGTAGCTTAGGAAACACAGATGACTCTGTACCCTGCCAACACTACAGACTCCCATCCAACCCCATGCACTGATTCAACAGTTAGTAAATACATCTTAGGCCAGGTGCTGGTGACTCACTGCTGTAATCCTAGCTACTTAGGAAGCTGAGATCTGAGGACCACAGTTCAAAACCAACCTGGACAGTTAAGTCAGTCAGATTCTTATCTCCAGTTAGCCACAAAGAAGCCAGAAATGAAGGTATGGCTCAAGCAGTAGCATACCAATCTTGAGTAAAAAAGTGAAGAGACTATGTCTAGGTACTGACACAGGACTGAGACCTATATTATATATATATATATATATATATATATATATATGTGTGTGTGTGTGTGTGTGTATATATATATATATATATATATGTATAATTTCTTGAGCACCTTCTGTACTGAACTTTGCTGTACTAATACTAAAATATTCCATGTGTTGTCTGCTTCTAGGGAATATTTGATTGGTGAAAGCTGTGTATATTGATTTCCTGGGACAATTGTAACCAAGTGTCATAAACTAAGTGCCTTAAATGACCAGAAATGTATTGTTTTGTGGTTATAGAAATGACAAGTCCAAAATTCAAGGTGCAAGCCAAGCAATGCTGCTTATAGAATGTGAAAAGGCGAACCTTCCTTGCCTTTTCCCAATGCTGGGTTGGGGGTGGGGGAGGGAAAGGACTCTGTGGCTTTCTTGGGCTGTCGCTACACCATTCCAGTCTCTGCCTCTGACCTCACATGGCTTCCTGTTCTGTGTCCATGGAATCTCATTCTTGTTCTTCCTAAAGGGACACCAGGCATATTAGATTCGAGCTGGCTTGAACGACTTAATCTTAACTTCATTATAACTGCAAAGACTTTACTTCCAAATAAGGTCCATTCCTAGGTACAGGTATTAGTGCTTCAATATTTTGTTTTTTTTTTAATTTTATTTTATTTGTGAACATACGGTACAGAGGGGTTACAATTACATGGGCAGGATAATGCATACATTTCTTACCAAGCATTGCAGCCTCCCCCTTTTGTTTACCCTTCACGTCCCTTCCCAGCCTCCCCCCTCCCCCCCAATCCCAATCCTTCTCCTTCCCTCCCATTCCCCCCCCCCCCCCGCACCGACGTTGTAAAGCTCGTTTTGGACATGACAACTTGTACTTCTCATTGTTGCAACAGGTCCACCTGTATCCTTAAACAACTGGTTTTCCCCCATCTCCTCCTCAAGTTATACTGACATCAAATATAGTGAAAGCAGGGGTTATACTGTGGGGGAGGGACATACAAAGCAACAAAGAGATAATCTTATAAATGCGTTAGAAACACATGCATGAAAGAAAAAAAACATTAAAATACATATCTAAGGGTTCATTTTCCTGACATCACATTATCTGACCTTTTCCGCTTGACTCATGCATATACTAGATATTGCAAATAAGGGAAACCATGGGACCTATGTTTCTTTGGGCCTGGCAGTGCTTCAATATTTTGGTGAGAACATATACCACCCTGTATCATGGGCAAGGCAAAAAAAAAAAAAAAACAAGAACAAGCAACAGCAACCACAACAACAACAACAAAAACCAACTTACACGATCCCGTTAGAGAATAATAAAAAAAAACATATAATTAAGTTTTCAGATATTTGACTCTATCAGTGCTATGGAAATTCCCAGAATGATTCTAGAAGGGTGACATAGGTTAGAAAGACTTTGTGAACCTGTGCTTAGATGGATATTGGTAGTAAAAATAGATGGGAGATTATTCCTGGCTAAGTATTTCTGTCTCTCCAAAATTCATATGTTGAAGACGTACTCTGCTGGATCACAATGGCAGGCGGACAGCCTTGGGTCTTAAGGATAGAGGTAATATCTGCATTCTTAACATAGCAGTCTCCTTTCATCCATCCCCCAGCCTCACCCTTGACATCAACGGCTCCACCGTAGTCTTCCAACTCCATGCCGCCATTGTCCCTTGTAGATACTGACTGTTTCCCTGGTCCGCTTTAAGATAAGAACCATTTGTCCCACTCATCTCTGTAGTCACATCCCATAATATATTACCTAGCCCTGAACCTTGCTGAGAACAATAGGAGAGTCATGGCTTGGCAGGAGGGATGGAAGTTGAAGACTGAAGCCAAACCCAGGAAATTCACCAAGTAAACTCCAGAAACATGGACAATGGAGGGGGAGCCAAGGACAGGCACTCATGGGTGAGAAGGAGGCAGGAAAGAAACAGTGGTGATTTCTCACTGAGCGATGGGGGACAAAATGGATGTTCGTGAAAGGAAGGAAGATGGAAATATCAGCAAGTTGGGGAGCTGGCTGCAGATTCCGTTTTCTACTTGAGGACTTTGAATTCCCATGGACTTTTAGATTTGACCAAGTTAACAACTGGATTGTGGGTTTCGGGGGGAGTTGTGCTTGTTGAAGTGGGGCCTATAATTAGAGTTTGGTTTGAGATAAAGTTCTGTGCCACCCATTTTCATGACATCATGACTATAAGTGTACCTAACTGTCATCAAAGGCTCATAGGGCCCAGAGCTCACTACTCAATCGCTTTGCAAGTTCAATTGGGAACTGGAAAGAAAGAAAACCACAAAGCTAACGGACAGTGTCAGTCACTTCTTAAAGAATGCAACTTAAATATAGATATTCCATCTTAACTGTTGCACAAGATGAAAGAGAATTAACAGCCCAGGGTGCTGATCCTCTTGTCTTTTCTTTCTGGGCACCCTGAGCTATAACAGCCAAGGGCATTCTGTCCCTCAGGAAGGATTAATCAAGAGCCACACTGAGGAGACAGACTTCATCCTTAGGGTGTGATATATAATGAGGACAATGATAAGGACCGTCTCATTTGGGGGTCCTATACATTGTGCCCCTGCCAATGAATTACCATAAACAAATGGTTTATCATTTCGAATGCTGATCCATATGAAGTACTCAGAACAGTACCTAGCTTAGAAAAGGCAAGCACTCAACACTTGTTACATACTTAATAAAAAATGATTGCCTTGTTTTCCATCTGTGTAAACCGAAAGTTTCCAAGCAGAAAGAGTCCCAAATTGAGTGGAGAATACCCTGTGATTTCCTCATGTCCGGTCTCAGCCTATTTCCCTCTCCTTCCTACCATAAGAACAATGGTGGAAAGACTGGAAACAGAGGGCTCCACTCCATCACTCACTGAGCCCTTAGTATTTCCACTATCCCTTGTGGTGGTGGTGCTTGTAAGTCACCAGTGGAGGATTCCTTGCATTTCCTCAAACTTCCCCCATGCTCCCTCATCAGCCTATGGGATCGCACCCTATTTTTCTCTTTCTGTGGCATCCTTCATTCCTTTCTGCATTGCTGTTGAGAACGATCAAGAGTCTCAGAGCTGCCAGGCACTGGTGGCTCACACTTGTAATCCTGGCTACTCAGGAGACTAAGATCTGAGGATGGCGATTTGAAGCCAGTCCAAGTAAAAATCCAAGAGACTCTTAGCTCCAAGTAACTAGCAAAAAGCTGGAAGTGGGGGTGGTGGTGCAGTGGTAGAGCATCAGCCTGGAGTAAAAAAGCCAAGCAAGAGTGGCAGGCTCTGAGTTTAAGCACCAATACCACTAGCAGTGCACACACATGCACGCACACACACACACACACACACACACACACACACACACACACACACACACAAGACTAGAAAGTCATGTAAGTGTGGCTTCTCAGCAGATGTATGACCTTGGTTGGCCAACTTAACTAATCCCCCCAAAGCCCTAATGTTTTGTCCATGATGTAGAAAAAATAAAGTACCTGCCTTATCAAACTACTGACAGAATTATGGAAAAGAAGATATTAGATCTCCAGGGATGGCATTGCACCTGTTCCTCTTTGGTTTGGTGCCACCCTCTCTGTGGTCCAAGAAGGGCAAAGCCACTCCTCTCTTCCCCTGTGCCGAGCACACATGTCGCTGTGGCACACGGGGCACCAGCCTCGAACCCCTCATGCGTAGGTCTATCTCCTCTGCTGGCAGAGACCTGGAAAAGCAGAGCCACCTGTTTGTACATGGGAACCCTCAAGGTCTGTCATGGTGCTCAGAGTATAGCAGACCCTCATCAGATGTCAGCTGAGCAAATGAGTGACTCTATCCAAATGGCCAAAAGTAGTTAAAGTAACTTCATCCTGTCACAGATTCTTCAACAGAGTGCAATTATGCTTGACTCTGTCACTTTATATTTTCAGTACTGGGGTCTGAACTCAGGGCTTTGCTACTAGGCAGCCACACCCCCACCCATTTTATATATCCTTTATTTTGGAGATAGAGTCTCACTTCCTGCTGAGGCACTGGCCTGGACTGTGATCTATCCACTGTGAGTTCCCGGTGTTGCCGAGATGATGGATAGGGGCCACTTCACCCAGCTACTTCAGTTGAGATGGAGTGTCACAAACCCCATCTCATTTCTTCCAGGGCTGACCTAGAACCATGACTGTCTCAATCTCAGTAAAGAGACTGTCATTCTCTTGTGGATAATAGGTGCCCTAAGCCTATCAGAACTGGCCTTGAACCACAATCCTCCAGAGCTTAGCCTTTCAAGTAATGGGTGTAAGCCACCATTGTCTGGCTGGGTCTCTCCTATTTTTCAAAACTTATGTATATTAATAAAATGAATATGAATATTAACATGTATACACTCACTTTCATAGCAGAATTAGCCATGGAAGCCAAAAGGTCCAGCCATCCAAGTCCATCAGTAGGTGATTAGGCAGGTAAATGTGATAGCTATTTCCAGTGGAAAATTATCAGTCTTTAAAAAGAGGGAAATTCCGGCAACCTCACCACAAGGATGAACCTTGGAAACATTAAACTGGGTGAAATAAGTCAAACACAAATCCCAAAAGAAAAATACTTTGTGATTCCTGGAGGTACCTGGAGTGATCAATTCTTATGGATGGAGGTTGGACAAGGATCAGGTGGGGTGGTGGGAAGGAGAGATGGATATTTGTTTAATCACGAAAAAACTCCCATTGGTCAAGATTTTTTTTAAGTTCTGAGTATGCATGGTCATAAGAGTCACACAGCAGAGTGAATGGACATTATTCCGGAGAACTGTAACTCAACAGGGTCAGGCGGACGATTTTTACACAAAGTATGTTTTGCCATGATGAAAGTGAACAGGGGAGCAGTTTTTGTAGCTTCTGATTGTTATTCAATATGTTGTTGTTGCTTTGGAGTTTTCCTGACCCCTGTCTGACATGAGCATACTCCCCCCAACCCCTAGCACCTGCAGAGGAGCCAGCTCCCACATTTTTCATTCTAGATTTTAGGAGAGACCCTGAATGTACCATAGCAATTTCAAATGTTAAGAACTTCTCCAGAGAGTCACCCCAAAAGACATGAACACGGATTCCAAAGGATGAAAGACATCTATTAGAGTAACAGGAACACAGGAATAATGCCATGAACTTGACTGTTCATCTTGATCTGAAATTGGTACATTTCTTGGTGTGTTTCTTGTTGTAAGCTCTCCATCAGTCGGTGGTACCAGAAGCCTTAAACATGTTCATCCCTGTTCATCTCATGGTCCAAAAACAGGATAATAACTTAGCCACAATTTGTGATCAGGGAGGAGAAAGCCTGAGGTTGGAGAAAAGGCTTTGGTTGAGGCAAATAATAAAGTAGTAAAAGAACAAATATTTATAAAAAGAGGTGAGACTGGGCTTGGAAGGTGGCTCAAGTGGTAGAGCGCTAGCCTTGAGCTGAAAAGCTGAGGGACAGTGCCCAGGCCCAGAGTTCAGGCCCCACAACCAGTCCCCCCCCCCAAAAAAAAGAGGTGAGACTGCAGACTTGCTTCATTTCTAATATATATCTTTGTAAGAAAACTGCTAGGAATCTCCAAGACTGGTAGGAATGAGGGAACCAAGATTCTGAAGGGGAAGAGAATTTTTCCTTTTAATAAAATGATTATTTTCTGTGCTCACACATCACACATGGACTTGAATTCATTCTGATTTCTTCATCTGAGCCAGGAAAGTTTGCTTCTAGAAGGATTTGACTGTGTCTCTTAGTTCATTATCCAAGTGTCTCAAACAGCACTAGACAGTCAAGGGATAGATGATTGTCCATATTTCCTTCTGCAGTTTTATATTTTGTATTAGTTTTTATATTTGTCAGGCCTGTCCCTTTACAATTTGACTCCTACTTCAAAAGGTTCATCTGAAATCATCTATTCTAATGTTCTAAAACCTTGTTTTTTGTTTGGATTGGGGAGGGGATGTTTTTTTATTTTGTTTTTTTACAGACAAAAACCTGAATCTAATAATGCTCAACTATCAAGCATCAGTTACCAAAATACCTGCCACTTCCTGGATCTAATTTTGTTTCAGTTCTATAAGGAGACCACTCAATCGAAGAAGGAAATATTTTTATCTCCATGCTAATTTGGTAAATCATTTTTCCTCCGGAAGAGTGAAGTTCTGCTGGGAGGAAGCCAGATGTTTGGTAAAGCACATGCCAGAGAGGAACAGAGTCCACCCAACCCATTGCAGCAAAGTAGTGATGCCTGGTCAAGGCCAGTGTGGGCGGGAGCCCCATACAAAATCAGTCAATCAAAGATCAAATAGTTAAAATAAATGAAACAGGTGGATCCCTTATCTATTTTCAATGACAGTGCTCACTCACATGAAAAAGAGCAGTCTTAAATAAGCTCAGAGGTCTCCATTCTCTTTGGTGACTCCACCAGAGACCCCCATCTCCTAGAAATCCCTTCTCTCCACTATCAGTGCTCTTCCAGACTAAGCTTGGAAGTCCATGATAACAATTACATTTTGGCATCAAGGCAGCAGTTTAGGCGACTGGTTAAGACCATGCACCCAGACACAACACTGTGTAGGTTCAAATCCCAGCTCTGCTAGCTGGGTGATGGCAGGCATGTAAATGGAGAGTGATATGCCTCAGTTTCTTCATCCATAAAAGGTGCCTATTAGTGATCCCTCCCTTAGAGCACTGATGTGAAAGTGAATGGAATTTGGGTGTTAATTTATAATGAATTGATATAATACTATCTGGCATATACTAAACATTTAAGATCTAGCTCAATATATACTACTTTGTAATCTCACGTATAGTTTCAGTGTGTCTTATTTCATGAGACATGAAGTTTGTGAAAGGCTTTATAGAACAACCTCATGATTATAAAAACATTACATCCCAACAAGAATAAAATCAAGGACATTAATTAGATCACAATTTATCATAGAGACAAATTTTGTGTATGTGTATACTTGTACCAGGGCCTTGAGCTCTCATTGGTGTTTGAGCTCTCTGTTGAGACTATACTACTTGAGCCACACCTCAAGTCTAACTTTTTTGCTATTTATTTGGAGATAAGAGGCTAGTGGACTTTTCTTCCTGGGATGGCTTCAAACTGTAATCCTCAGATCTCAGCCTTCTTTTATTGCGGGGTGTCAGTTGTGGGGCCTGAACTCTGGGCCTGGGCGCTGTCCCTCAGCTTTTCAGCCCAAGGCTAGCTCTCTACCACTAGAGCCACAGTGCCACTCCAGCTTTTTCTGCTTATGTGGTGCTGAGGAATCGAACTCAGGGCCTCACGCCTGCAAGACAAGCACTCTACCACTGAGCCATCTTCCCAGCCCAGATCTCAGCCTTCTGAATAGCTAAAATTACAGACATCAGCTAGCAAATATTTTTAAACAATCTGATGAACATAGATCCTTCCACAAATGCCTTGGAGGCCTTGAGTGCCATTATAACCTTACACCATCTGTTAATACTAGAGATCAACTAGAATCCTTTGTCTCATAGATCATGAACATGTGTGAAGTCTACCAGAAAATCGTTTTCTTGGTTTTATTTTTGTTCGTTTGTTTTGCAGTCCCAGGTATTGAACTGAGGGCTTCCTGCTTTGTGGGCTGCTATACCCCTAGCCTTTCATTTTTATTTTGTCTTTGAGATAAGGTCTCTCATTGACTTTGCCTGCACTGGCCTTAAACACATGGTCCTCCTCTCTCAGCATCCCAAAACGCTGGGCCCCGAAATGTTTCCCAAGTGAGAATTTTCATTGTATCCTCCATCTTCTGAGTCCCACTAGGAAAAACTGATTAGAGCACAATAATTTCTCAGATCAACCTGACCTTTACAAAGCATCATTACTTAGTAGCAAAGCCAACGACTTTATGTCCATTTCTTATTCTTATTTTATGCATCTGGAGTCTCGCTGAGCCAGCTTAGAAGAACTGACTCCAAGTTCCAGTGATGATAATTGGCTTGCCTTTCTTACCCACCAAGATCCACATCCATTCCAGCAAGACATTCCGTGCTGGCTCCTTCTCATTTTCCCTACTTGTCTGCTAACACGTCCAGCCGTCTATCTTCTCTGAGGTATTCCAGCCAAGCACAAGAGAAATATGAAGGGATGTTACCATTTCATTACATTTCTCACCCAGCAGAAGCAACACTGATTTGATTTAGTATAACAACCCTGTCCAACATGTCTTTTACTGGCTTAGAATCAAATAGTCACGGGTATGGAATTGGGATGTGGAATGCTAATGTGGAGTTCTATTTTTTTTTAATTTCAGCTGAAAATGACCTAAGGATTCATAATGTTGGCTTTTTCAGTGCTCTAGGCCCACTCCTGCACGCTCCCCAAAGCTCAGAGTATCCATTTGCACCCTGTCATTTCCAGCAGCTTTCTCCAGCTAACACAGCCTCTCCCCCATGCGTCTGCCACGTCTCCTCACTGATCCAGGGGCTTATGATCTCTGCCAGTCCTCCTCGGACTCTTCCTGAAGCATGACTGTGTAGGTTTGTCTGTCATTCCAAAACTTTGTGGGGTGCTCGATGCCGGTGACTCCCAACTGTAATCCAAGGTACTCAGGAGGCTGAGATCTGAGGATCACAGTTCAAAGCCAGCCTGGGCAAGAAACTCCGTGAGACTCTTATCTCCAATAAACCACCACAAAGCCAGAGTAGAGGTGTGGCTCAAGTGGTAGAGTTGCAGCCTTGATCCAAAATAAGTAAAGTGAAAGCATGCGCCCGTGAATTCAACCCCCCTGAACAAAAGGAAACATGGTGGTGTCTACTTCCCCTTGAGAAAGAAGTCTCCCAAGGGCATAGTGATATATTAGTGACAGAACTTCTGTTTTACCGGGAACAGCATGGAATCACAGCACAGAATTCTGGTGTTGACAGGCCTGATTCTGAGTCCTGGCTCAGTCATTTACCAGATCAGCAGCTTTGAATATTACCGACCCTCTAAAACCCTTCTATCCCAAGGGGTACGGTGAGCATTCCATGAGGTGACACACCCCCAGGGCTAACTCAGGTGCTAGCGGCTCTGTAAATGCTGTCCCATCTGGGGGATCCCTCTCCAGCTGTGACCCTGCCTGAGCCTGCCCTGCCCCGCCAAGGTATGCTACCAGCTGCCTCCTTCCACTGCCAGCTCCTGCACTTGCCTTCTTCCTGGCCTTGTGCTGTGACCTCTTCCAATGCCTTGTCTGTTGTGCATGTTCACACCCTACACTTCTTCCACATTTCATCTATTCATCATCTCCTTCCCGGAGTCTTCCCCATCCCTTCCCAATGGAGCTCATTTCTCTCCCCTCCCCTCTGTTCCCATAATTCTTGGTTTAGGCCTGCATGGTCACATGCATTGCATTCTTCCATCAGATGATCAGTATTTGACTTTCAGCCTGCCACCTCCCCCTCCCCCATAGAACCGTTCATTTGTTAGGAGGGGGAGGGCTATTCCTTCATCAGATTTTAACCTTATAAAATGCCCAGGATGGAGCACTGCTGAACAAGAGAAATACTCGCCTTTCATTCATCAAATGTAGAATTCATACATTGTTGCTTTCACCAAATGTAGAATTCATACATTGTTGCTTTCTTTGAGAGCCGTTGTCAGTGTGTTAATTAGAAGGCAACAGAGATCACCTTCCTTCCCTTACCCCAGAAACCCAAACTTCCCCCGGACTGAAGTGCAGCTTTGCATTTCATAAGGAATCATGTGTCTGACACACAATACCAGTGGGCCACTCGAGTTTCATTTCACTTGTTGTGTCAGAAAATCAATCAGGGACTTCAGCAAAATCTTAAAGCTTTCCTCCATCTCTAGAGCCATGGTAAATAATTCATGCCCCTTCTCTACCTCCCCTGCCACATACAAAAATCTCTTCTATTCTTAACCTAAATAACTTTCAGAATATGCATTATTGAATTTGCCTTGGGTCTCTTGTTACCATACTTTTAAAGAGAAAAGAAATAGATCTTTAGTTCAGGGGGAAAGCTTTTCACTTCCAAAGATTAAGAATATGAAGAGATGGTTCATAGTCAACATTTCAAGATACTATTACCCACGCCTCTGCCCTTGGAACTTCTTTAATAATGTGACCTTTTATTTGATGTATCAGAAAAATAATCCTGACCTAGAAAAGTAAAAATTGCAAGTGTCAATATTTAGAGATGATTTGAAAATGAGTCACAAACACATTATTGATCTTTTGTACTGAGCTCTCTAGTCTTCTTGGTCAAGACACAACACACACACACAGTAATAAACATAAGGAAGACAACCATGAATATCAGTGTGAGTATTTTATATTTGCAGATAATGCTTTTCTGGTGATTTTGAGCTGTGTTGGTCCCTTGGGGTTCAGCATGATAGCCATCTTATATAACCAAAGTGGATTCTTAGAGCAAAAGCCTGCAGAAAGAAAGAAATGATGCAATCCTACAAGAAAGATCAGGTGCAGATCTCAGCAGAACCCAGGTCTGTGAGGTAGCTCCTAGAATTCTCTTCAAAGAGAAGCCCATGAATGAACTGACTCTTCTCAGTCATTCACCTTTCCCTCCTTATAACTCACAATCAGAACTTAAAACACTCGAAAATAGTACTTTCTCTAACAGAAAACAGTTCCGATCCTGTCCGTTGATCCACTAGAAAGGATAAGCATGTTTGAAAAGTCATATCTTGGAATATTATTTATTCATCCTCGCTGAATAATAAATTAGGGACCATGGTCCCCATCCTGTCATTCCAGAAACAGATTCCATGACCAGGTAGAACAAAGCCTGTCTCAGGAAGCAAGGCCTCAGGTCTATTAAGATCAAGTTCAAACATGTCATTGGGTCCCCGCCATGATTGTGTGACTGCTGGGACTGAAGGAAATGTAATGATTGCCCGCTGCCTCGACTCAGAATCAGCTAAGGGATGGACAAAAGAAATGAGCGTGTTCAGGTCAAAACACAGCTTTACAACTGCACATAACTGACAACTGCCCAATGGGGCTTTCACATGGAGGCCACTTTATGTCGAAACTTAGGAATGGCTGAGCTACTACTGGCCTGCCCAAACCTGACATGTGAAGGTGTGGACCAGATAGAGCACTTCCTTTAGCCTCAGGGGGAGGGATGGAGGAGGGATGAGTCTCTGGGCTGTCCCTTTTCTCCTCCATACTGACCACCAACCATGTGACCCAGGGCCAGAGTGATAGGCTTGGAGCCATCTCCCCTGTATGTATTGCAAAGCATCTGGAATGGAGGAAATGCTGGAGATTTCTTCAGTGGTTCAGTAGGTACTGATATATACACACAAAGACTTCCTGGAAGTTTATTGGCAAGTTGGGTGGACAGGATGGAGGTTTTGAACTTCAGGCCTCATACATACTACTCAGGTGTTCTACCACTTGAGTCACACTCCCAGATCTTTTTACTTCAGCTTGCTTTGCAGATAGGGTCTCATGCTTAACCTGGGCCAGAGTTAGACCTCAATCCTCCTACCTTCACCTCCCAAGAAGCAGGGATTACAAGCATGAGCCACCAGGCCCAAGCTCATGATTATACTCATCACCGGAGTTTGTCCTGTAAATCCTGATACCCATCAAGAGACCAGGAAGTCCTTATTTCCAATCTTTACCACTTCATGTGGCATGTTGAAGCTGCATGAGGATTCTACCACAGGACATCAACAAATAGATCTTGCATAGTCAGCTACAGAAAATGCCTGCCTGCCAGAAATGGCCTCTCTCACTATAGAACTGGCATCACCTTCTTATTCAAAGAACCCTTAGCAATTGTGTCTTACTAGAGTTCCTCCTCCTGCTTTCTGCTGCACGGCACAGGCCACTGCCACTCTAGAGAGAGAGCGTCAGCATTCACATACTGAATAATGACAGATCTCTGCAGCTACATACTCTGCAACCTGTATTTTACCCCATTGACAGCCCCAGAAAGGGCATATGGTTTAGATTTTTGGACAACACTCTGTGTAAAAAGCCTTTCCTTTAATAGCAGGCATATTTTTAGAGTCTCCCAAGCTTGACTCTGGGCTGAATGTAATCCATACAGCTCTCTAGTCCAATCAAGAACCCAAACACAACTGTGTGTCAGAGTAATACATTGTTAACTGATATGTCAGAAAATCAATTAATTACTTTTAAGAAGCGATTAAGAGTAGCCCTACGATGCTGCCATTTGAATTATTAAAGAATACAATGTAGAGGGACCCCATGCCCACCCCAGACTGAGCATCTGTGTCATAAGGTGTTACAAAATGCCTAGAATAGGGTTGAACGAGGAGAAAAGCCGAGAGGTGACGAGGTTGACACAGCATGGCGTGTGGTGTGTAGAGCAAGCACAAGTCCATCCGTGTGCCGAACGTCATTCTCAAAGAGGACTCTGAGGAGTTTTACAACATGTATGCCTTCCTGTGTAGAAAGTCTGCTCCCACCTGCGCATCTCTATTCCCTGGGAGATTGGCAGCCCTGCCTCAGAGCCTTGAAGGTCACACCAGAGCCCTGAAGGTCACACCAGAGCCTGGCAAGTGGCTTCTTTTTCCTGAACCTGGCTCATCTCTGAGAAATGTTCCTTGAAGGCCCATAGCTCCCTTCTCCTCCCATTCTAGGCCTCGGCCCTGGGGGGTGGGGGGGACGGTCATGACCCCATCAGCCCCCCCTCCCCTGCTCCCAATGACTTGGTTTTTATTGTTTATATTTTGGGTGATATATTTTTTTTAAAGTAAGCATTAGTTGTGCATTTATTTGTGCATACGTTGTTTTCTTTCTGACATTTTTATTTTTGAGAAACAACATTGTTTGGTTCTGGTATTCTTTTCTTTTTGAGTGGACTTTTTTGGAGGTTCTGAGGTTTGAACACAGAGCATTGCACTTGCTAGATGGGAGCTCTACCATTTAAACCATGACCCCAGCCTTTCTTTTTCTTTTTTGATAGAACTCCTGCTTTTGCGAACCTCAGACTAAGATCCTCCTAATTCAGCCTCCCAAGTGGCTGAGATTACAGGCTTTGTGCCACCACACCTGGCCCATTGACGTGACCAGTTCCCAGGAACTGGATGCTAGGGTTTGAACTCAGAGCCTTGTGTTTGCTAGGCAATTTTCATCCACTTATTTTTCGTATAAGGTCCTGCACTTTGCCTGGGCTGGCCAGTTCCATGATCCACTTCTTATCTCCATCTCCTAAGTAGCTAGGATTTCAGGTATGAACTATCGTACCTGGTTGCTGAATACTTCTCATGATGCTAGATTCTTTCTAGAATCGAGAAAAAAAAAAGTTTCCCCTTCACCCCCACCTTTGGACTATCTCCTCCCTGAAAACGGATGACAAGGTGGTGGACTGAATAAGATAAAAGGCAAATCGTAATAACAACTCAGTGTGCGATTTGAGGTCAGGGATGTGCAGGCAGAAGAAGTAGGGTCACCTTGGTGGCTACTGCAGTGGATAGATGGCCAGGAGAAAAACTAGGAGCTCAGGACATTCAGCCAGGCACAAGCAAAGATGTGAAAAGGTCTTAAGGCAGAAAGAGCTTCGGAGGACAGAGCCACCAGGGAGACAGATACTCCAGATTAGGTGGTAGCAGGCTGGTTCACCTACAGCCTTTGAGTTCTCAATGCACTGCCAAGCCCACAGAGAGTCCAGGAGAGGAGAGACATGATTCAATGTTGTTCCTTCTCTGGCCTCACTACTACTGGCCAAAGAGAGGGAAGGGAAGAAGCTAGCAGTCCTGCGGGTCGACCAGAGGGGCCATTACTTCAAAACACTCAGCCTGGTAAACATATCTGTGTGCTGATTGTGACCAGTTTTATCCTCTACACATTTATGGAGGCTTAATCCTTTATCCCCCGGTTCTACCAGAAGGCTCAGCTTTATGAACCTAAGATGCAATCCCATGTCCCAACCCCATAGCTCCTATTGCCCCAGTGAACTGCACCCAGGCCTTCTGTGTACTTATCTCAGGCCTTATCCTGAAAAGCTATGTCTTGTTTAATACACCAACATGAACACTACAGTAACCACAACGTAATTCTGGAAGAAGCTCGCCCTGGGCACTGTGTGGCTAGGGATGAGGCTGGGGACCCTCTGGATGTCACAGCGGCTCTGGAGACACACTCAGAACCTCAGAGCCCCTACACCGCTCTGTGGGGAAGGGCGGGTTCTCTTCCCCCACCCCCCATGTCCAGGCTAGAGTTGGAGAGGAGACAGGATGGGAGTGGCTGTGTCTGCACTTACCTTTCATTATGCACTTCTTCCCGGGTCCTTTGTGCTTAGTTCTCAGAGCCTCAATCATTTGCTGGAAAAAGGACAGGAGGGAAGAAAGGGAGGAAGGGAGGAAGGGAGAGGGAGGGAGGAAGGAAGGAAGGAAGAAAGGAAGGAAGGAAGGAAGGAAGGAAGGAAGGAAGGAAGGAAGGAAGGAAGGAAAGGAGGGAGGGAAGGAGGGTAGGGAGGGAGGGAAGGAGGGAGGGAGGAAGGGAGAAGGATGGGTGAAGGAAGGGAGGGAGGAAGAAAGAAGGAAGGAAGGAAGAGAGGGAGGGAGGGAGAGAGGGAGGGAGGGAGGGAGGGAGGGAGGGAGGGAGGGAGGGAGGGAGGGAGGGAGGGAGGGAAGGTT